>NC_043963.1:49641360-49941360 GCF_902148855.1 Sphaeramia orbicularis
TACATGTCGCCCTGAGATGAAACTGGTGACTGTCTATAAGTAGCTGGAATAGGCTCCAGCGACCCCTGTGACCCTAGTGAGGATAAAGTGCATTCAGAAAATTAATGAATGAATAAAAATAGCTTTGTAGCACCTGGAGGGATCAAATTCAAACTTTTTGAACTATTAGGGTCCCCAAATAAAAATAAATGTACCAAAGACTAATAAAAGTGGGTTTAGTAATATAACCCCTTTACGGATGGGGAATAGAAGTGACACTAGTCTACCAGGACCATCATGTGTGGTCAAACAGATCCATCATTATTATCTTTGCCCACTGAGTGCTGTGTTGAGTTTGAGTTGCTACAACACTTTGGGTACAAGGCTATGAGTCCAACACCTTGTGAGTCATGTCATGTCATTCCATCTTAATGGTCTTTTGCTTCCTAATGTAATAAAACCAAGTTGTCCGCCCTTGTAAATGTGCTTTATGCGAGTTGAATCAATCAGTGTGAGATGTGTATAGATGTGAACAATGCGAGTATGCATGGACAGGCTTTATTTGCAATGGCCCATCACACACTTATTCCCAATTGCAGAAATTGGTTGAACAGAGAACAAATCTTGCAAGTCATTAATTCTACTTGGCGTGTTCACCTCAGTGAATAAAAACTCTGTTATTTCTGCTTTTATGGGATTTATTTGGCGCATAAGTATTTGGCGCCTGCAGGGATGGTCTATTACTATGTGTGAAGTAAGAGGAAGGAAGATGGAGTGACAAACAAATGCTGCCTCCGCCCTACCCCTCTCCTCAGCAGCTGAAGTTCCTGGAGGACTCTGCAGCAGACTTTGAACCTGCCACAATGATGCTGACCCACAGCTTGACCTGCTGATGGTACAGTACATCTCTATGACTGTGACCTCTTTCTGAAAATACCAAGAATAGATAATTGTTCTTGACTCCCTGACAAAATAATTAACATCCTTGTACTTAGTTCATTTGTTGATTATGTTATACAGCTCATTGTCTTTCAATAGCCTGAAATTAAGCCAAGATTACTTTGTCAAAATTGTAACTGTAAGTAGACCATTTATACCGATTTATACAATTCAGATCAGGGCTGAAGCTAATAACTATTTCAATAGTTGACTAGTCCTCACCTACTGTAACGACTAGTCAGCTATAGTCGAACTGCAAACTGTTAAAATAAATAAATAAATAAACAACTCTAATTTATATTAACCCTTTCATGCACAAATTATGAGAACCTTAATCAAAATTTTTTCCCGAGTGTTTTTATTCCTCTTCTGGCATGAAAAAAACTATGCAATTGAAAATTTTCTTTTGAAACATAAATAAATATATTAAAAAAAAAAAAAAATTATATATACATACATACATACATATATATATATATATATATATATATATAATATATATATATATATATATATGTATTAATGAAAAAAAATCTTATGAGCCTATTTTTCATGAAGTTGCAAAAATGTCCACTCAGCTGGACACCACACGTTTAATTTTTGACACAGAAACATATTTTTACTGATAAATTGTGAGAAAACTATGGGGAGGGCTTGTGATTCTGGGGGTTTATGGTCAGGAAAGATCTTCATAATGTTACCAATTCATGTCAGAAAAGATATGTAGTGTCTTAAAACTTTAATAAAGATATGTGTAAAAAAAATAAATAAATAAATCCATGAAAATACAATAGAACAGCTGTAGAATAGCTGTCCACTGTAGTGACCAGTGTGCATGAAAGGGTTAATTGCAGCAATAAAATTAATTTTCTTTAACAAGAACATTTGCTGTCAGAAGAAGGTCCTGGGTTCAATTCCAACACCAGTTGATGGGTGGGACCTTTCTGTGTGGAGTTTGCGTGTTCTCCCTTAGTCTGTGTGGGTTCCATGCAGCTGCATTTGGTCACAATGGCTACTGTAGTAGGTGGCAAATGCTACATGTATATATATATTTTGTTATTGAAACAGACACCCCCAATCTTTTTTTGTTGTTGACTATTTAAAATGGTCCAGGTAGAATTACAGTTTTGACATTGGGTCAGTACTGTAGTGCGTCGGTGGATGGCGCTGTAGTCCCACTGTGGATTTGCAGAGAGACTTCAGGTCTGTGTTCCACTCATGCGCAGCTCAGTATTAAATGAGCGGACTGACGCGAAACGCTAACTTGTGGTCCTCTCTTGTTAATCCACAGGTATGGTTAAACTTGTTTTTCTATGGTTAGCTTCATTGAATATGTGGTGTTGGTGTTTCGTGGCCTGTTCGGTGGAGTTTGGATGGGGTTTTGGGCTGCATTTCGAGTGCAGAGGTTGTTTTTGTCGGTCTGTGTCCTGGTCGTGACCGCCATCTTGTGAGGTGCGTGGGTTTCTGTTGGCCGAAGTGTTTCTGTGATAGTAATTTGCAGATATTACCTTGGGGTAACATGGGCGGACACTGTGGGGGGATTTTGTCATCGTCATGTCCACGTGGTACGAGTGTTGTATTGTGTTTTGTGGAGGTGTGAGTGAATGTGAGTGTTTGAGTTCAGTGGATGTGCGTTTTGGGTGGTATTGTTTCTGTACAATTTCATGTTATAATTGAGTCAATTCTTGTTTATGTGAATGTAATTTAAATTATTTTGAGCTCATGTGTTGTAATTTGCTTTGGGTTTGATATGGTTTCTTGCTAATTGGATTTTGCATTGATTTTGTTTGTGTAATATACTTTGTATAAATGTGGATGATGAACATTAAACCAAGAAGCTTTTAAATAGCTAACATGATGGAAATGTAACTGAATTTTATGCAGTTTTTTTCAGTGTTAAATGAGCGGTGACTGAAGCGAAATGCTAACTTGTGGTCCTCTCTCGTTAATCCACAGTCCACACCTTCTCATTTTGTTGGCTGCACGGTGCACCCTTGCCTGTGCAACCTTGGTTGCCGGTCCAGATTCCCCTAGACCTGGTGCCGGCAACACAACAAACATGGAAAAGGCTTCATTGCTTCTTGCTACTGCAGCTGCGTGAAGCTCCGCTTCCCACAATGCATGTCATCACAAATTTCTGAAAATGCCCCACTAACCTACTGGCTCTGTTTGTAAACAAATGGATTGTTTATGGTGGAGTACACATCGAAATTGTTCACCGTGAGGGAAGAGATTCAGGTGCGTAATCACGGAAAGACTTACGGATTTGTGATACTTAGGCTATGACTCAGGCTTTATAAATCCAGACAGACATGGGTTTAAACTGGAATCTGATCAGTCAACAGGGAGATAAACCCACAGGTGACTGTAACCTCTAACTAGTCTAGGTAATAGTTGGATTTCTGGTTCAGCTAACCTTGGATACTGACTAGACCAGGAGTGTCAAAACTGCCTAAAAACCATCCCACCAAAGGGTCCAATCCACCTGCTGGATGGATTTGCAAAGTACAAAAATTACACTGAAGAAATTAAAGGCTGTGTGGCCCTTGAACTAAAATGAGTTCAACAAGCTTGACTGTTACAGTGAAAAAAGTAAAATTACATTTGGAAATATTTACATTATTATATTATTTCACCAGTCCAACCCACTTGAGATCACAATGAGTTGTACATGGCCCCTGAACTAAAATGAATTTGACACCCCTGGAGTAGACTGTATAGATGATGTACGTTGTTTCCTCCTACTTTGTTTTTAAAAAAAAACAAACAAAAAAACAACTAACACATGACAGGTCAGCTGCCTGATTGGTTCCATCCATTTATCAGATAGATTCAGTCATCACGCATCTTTGTAACTTAATTAACTCATGAAAATCAAACTTATCAGAAGAATGAAAATTTAACCCCAAACCACCTTTAGGAAAAATTCATTGGATGTAAAGTTTTAAGTTTTAGTGGGGCCAGAGTTTTATAGAATAACATGGAGGGACAGGGTTTAGGAGCCACACTACAGCCAGCCACTAGGAGGAGATGTAAACATTTTGGCTTTAGATTTCAAGTGCTCTTATGACGTCTACCTTTTACAATCTATAGGTAACAGCAACTAATATTATCTATGGAGATGGCAGGTGCTTTGGTTGTTGTGCTTTATGTAATAGAATATTTTTTCTCAGCGACAACTCCACTGTAGTTGTGATTAATGGGTTCCGCTAAAAAGACTGACTTTACTCAGCACTCAATGAGGTTTACCATTTTACAGAGTAACTTACCACTTAACATTAATTCACTGTCCCATAGCAACTCTCCTTTTGTCCAAATATCATCACTTGTGGATCCAAAAATTCAATATGGTGACAGCCAAAATTCTGGCTTCAAAAAAGCAGCTCAGAAACCAATTTTTGATGTCAACTAATTACATAGTCTTGATTTGGTCATAAAAAATCTAATTAGAAGTAAAACTTAGGTTAATTTCCAAAATTGTAGCTAATCTTACATTTTTTAGCACCATAAATTTATACATTTTTCATCTCTTGTGAAGAAGTAAATGTGGACCACATTTTATTTAAATATACTTGTGACAGGAAGTAGCACTTTTGCACATTCAGAGAACAAATATTTAGTTGTTCCTGTATAAGAAGTATCAGTAGATCTGGTGATCAATGAGTGTTTAAACCTAAACAACTGTTATTACTACTGGGTATGACTAGTTCATGTATTAAGACCTTATGAATGTCAGTTGAAATACCCAGTTTCTTTTTCCCTGTGTTTCTTTCTGCCTGGTCAGGTCCCACAGCACAATTCACTGATTATTACTGCTATAAGGTTCATTTAGCACAAGACCTCTCTTTTCTGTAGCTGTTTTTAAATGGTGTCAGGGTTTAAATGAAGCCTTGTCTTCATAGAACAATATACAACTTTGTCTTTAGATTATTATTATTTTTACCACTGTGGCAAACTGCTCCTTTAATTACTGATTTAACTCAGCTACCACCATATGAAGCTCAGAGTCTTGAGGCGGTGAAGTCAAGCTGTTCAGCTGCAGTCACATGTGGATGCCTATACTTTCTGACACTTCTTCTCTAAACTGCTCCCCACAGCAGCCCAGGCTTCTGTAAGCTGCTTACATGTGTAGCACTGCACTGGTGGCTGTGACAAAAACAAAAAACAAATTTAATGTTGGTTTTATGAAAATCACGAGAGGGTGTTTACACTGACAGCATATTCATGCAACAATGCTGGAAACAACGGCTTCTGCAAACTTCTTTTCACCATTAGCCAATACAGTCTGTCCACACACACACACACACACACACACACACACACACACACACACACACACACACATATATATGTGTGTATATACACTCCTTCTCCTCCGCCCCCTTTTACGTGGCCATGACAGCTTTGTCACAAAGATGAATTCATCGTCAGCACTGCAGCCAAAACAAGTAATTTGATTGCTCCAACCACAAATTAAGTTAGTGTGATTCAATTTTCGATTTGGGCTTCTCCTGCAGCCATACATCAAGGGAGACATATTTCATTACACAGCGAAACCACAGGCAAGCAGGCGGTGGTGGCCACCTCCCTCCATAGGAAGACATCATGGGAGTATTATGGCATTTACTCGATACCGCTGAAAGACCACTATGGCCAGTGGTGGCGTTTGTGCCATTGGTGGGCTTGTTATTCATGGGGTGATACAGACACACTTCTGTACAGCCACTGTTTTCAGCTTGTTTAGACAGCTGAAGGCAAAGCTGTGACCCAGCGCTGGCAGGCACGGCTGCCACACACTGTCACCTGAACATCATGCCAACTGATCATTGATGTAGTCCTCCTTGAATATGTGTGGGCATGCTCCACTGTGAAACCACTGGGTCAAATGAAAACACACACATGCATCTGGTAGAAAAATTTGCAATTGTAAGTTTCTGCAAACCACAGTTCCATATATCAGCAATGTTCTGAACCAAGGTCCAAGTGATATGTGAAAATAAAGTTCACTTATTCATAGATGCAAGAGACAGAGAAAAAATTTTCATCTATTTAACTTACTGCCTTTACAAAGATATATATGTAGCATCATGAACCAAAACAGAACATAGAATTGCTGATTTCGTCCCCTGTGTTTTCAATATTTAAAGGAGTTGTATGTAGGTTTGTGGCCAAAACTGGTACTGCAATCGCATGCCCCCCCCCCCAGACTAGGGGTTGCCACATCCCGCATGAGCATCTACTGCAAGGAGCTACCATGGTAAGCGATGAGTCCTACTCTGGTGTTTATACCAGACCCAGTCTCTTCACCCGGGCCTGGGAGAAGCAACCGTGGCCCAAGCCCGGGTGAAGAGACCGCAGCCTGGGCCACAGTCTCTTGTACCTGGCTCTCAGTGGCTCTCACTGGGTGGTGAGACTGTGGGTCCATGGCAAGTGACGAGTCCTACACCGGTATTTATACTGGGCCTGGTCTCTCCATCCGGGCCTGGGCTGCAGTCTCTTAAACCGGGCCCAGGAGAAGAGACCGCAACCCGAGCTCGGGTGAAGAGACCGTGGCCCGAGTTCGGAAGAAGAGGCCGCAGTCTCTTGTACTGGGCCTGGCTCTCGGTGGCTCTCACTAGGCGGTGAGACCACGGGCCCAGGCCGTGGGAGACCATGGGAGAGCCGGCGTCGGTCTTCAAATTCTTCTCCACTTTGAGTCGTCTTCATGTTTCAAAAGCATCTCTTATACATATCCTTGTTTTGTTTCTCACTTTGTCAAGATGTGTTTGGGAATCGTAAAAGGCCTTTTAGGTTTAATAACGTCAGACATTTGTGATCAGAACTGCTCCTAGCTGCAGCTCAGTGGGACCTGGCAACCTGGATGCCGAAACGCTACTGACTTCATGACTGGGAGATAAGTGATGGGTGGAGCATCAGACCAAAACACAAAATAACAACATAGATTTACTTGTGGGCTGCCACTTAGCTTTTCAAATGCAAATATTCTGGCTGGACTACTACTATCAGTGATATCAGTATTTGAAATGAACATTATTCCTTAATGTCTAGTGACATTCAGGGCCATTTTATTATTACTAGGAAGATAATTCTTACATACAGCTCCTTTAAGGATTACAGTGGTATAACTATTCAACATAAAGCTACAACTAAGCTTTTGTCCTGTACATATCATGGTTGATATATTGCAGACATGATAGCATGGAGTCTAGGATGAGTCACTGACTTTACTATTATCTAGTCACCTGAACAATTTATGATGAAGTATATGGTGTCATTCTAATCCTTGATCAATACATGGATTTTGTGAAGCTAAATACAAACTTTTTGTCATGGTGGAAAGTATCATGGCTGCCATGAGTCATTCTTACGATGACTCCATTTCCAAAATGTTCAGGTTCCCAAATTTTCAAGAACCTGAAATGTACATGTGGACCAAAAAGTTAAATATGTGTTAAACATAATCATTTACCAATATGTGTGTATCTCCATTCTGAGACTGATACAGAAAAATGTGTGATTAAAAAAAACAAAAAACAAAAAACAATGTATTTAGTAATATTTATATCACCACAATCTTTCCCCACACACACAAAAAGCACTTTAATTGCCTGGACCTAATTTAAGTCAGAAAAAAGGTCTGCAGAAGATATATATATATATATATATATATATATATATATATATATATATATAATATATATATATATATATTTTTTTTTTTTTTTTTTTTTTTTTAATTACTCAAAACTCTGTAGTAATCTAGTAAAATCTCATGTGTTTTGTGAAATTTGTTTTTTATGATGTTAGCTAAATCCATGTAACATTACGTACATAGACACACTGTAGCTGCTGTAGAGGAGCAGAAGAGAGGCAATGACAATCTTGAAAGCAAACATCAGAATTTTAGGGGAAAAAAATTCTTGAGTGTTCTACATAGAAATTTGTGTACAGGTTGTTATTATGGATAACAAGACAGACATTAACTTTTAAAAAATGAAGCTAGTCTAATGTCCACAAACAGCACCAAAACAGACATTAAATGCAAACTTAATGTAGTGAATGAATTTTGTGAGTGAGTCATAAACCAAATCAAGGTCTGGTATTTTGCATGTCCGCCATCCACCCTGTCTCCTTGTTGCCAACCCAGATACAGAAAAAACACAGTTTCTCCAATGACAAATTACATTTAGATTACACATATCTGCAGTTTATCATGGCTGCACGATGGCAATGTTTCTGTTGACAAAGTATGCTGAGATAATACATATCTCCGTTATCCAGAAATGTACGACGTCAGCCTTTTTTCTAGCAACCAGGCTGCCCTGTTGGACAGAAAGTGTGTTCATCTTCTTAATAATTCTAATACAATAAAGCCATCTCCTATTTTTTTTGCCATCCTCCTCCAGGTTTCTTCCAGGGTTCTTGTCTACTAAATGGGTTTGAGGACAGAGTACTCAATCAGTGACTGCTACCTTCTCCTCCTCTGATGCCCCCCCCTAACAATAGAGCCAAGAGCTTTCTAATTAAACTGCAGCCTGTTCTTGTGAGTAACCAGAGTTTGAAAGCTGTGAAGTGAATATACACCTCTTGGCCATTAATTCAAATGAATATCACTGATGTGGGACTGAAACATGCCCCTAGTTTAGCTTTTATCTAGAACCTTATCGACAGTAGACTTTGTCCCAGTGTAGATCGTTGTACTTTACAAATTACCTAGCTGTTATATTCATGAACTACAAGAGAAAAATCTCTTTGAAGTAATGGCCCATTAACAAACACTCAACTAGATTAGAATGGAGACTCTGCCACTGTAGTGGTATTATGCAATCCAAAATTTGTTCAGTAAAAGAGATTCTGTTTTGAAATAAAAAAGAAATGTGCATGGTACACGCCATGCATAGCCACTTTTAATCCCACCAGAGCTTTGAACTGTAAAATAACTTTGCTCTCCTACTGTTGTCTTTACCAGCCTTTGTTTTCTTGTTACAATTATCTGAACAAACCTTTAGCTAAACTGGTTTGTTCTAAGCTGTTTATTCATTGTGGATGAATTGGCAAACTTTGCATTTTAATCTTTTCCAACAGAAAAAACCCAGTTGGACAGAAATGCATCACTATAAGTCAGAGAGAACCAGTGATTTTTCATTGTATTTGGGGCATAAGCAACAAAGCAAGCTCAGTAACAGGGTATAAAAGTCAGATGCAAAAGACTATGGACTTCATCAGGTCTGCTCATACCATCTGACTTCTAGTGTCTGTTGATTTCTACAATACAAAACCTAATCTCAAAAGCTCACATGGCTATGTTTTGCTCAGGCTTGCAGAGTACGTTTTAAATTGGGTTTGGATCACATTCCTATCACAAGGTAACATCTTTACGGTTTCTGAACAGATGGAGAGCACTGTAAAGATCATTATTTTGATCATCAACTGAGTTAGTTGTAAGATCCACATGTGCCAAAATGAACCTTAGTAAAGGTCCAGTGTAAGATTCAGAAGATGGAAGATCATGTTCACAATTACTATTCAATAGTGGATAAGCACACGAAAATGCAGTCCATGTTGCATCTACAGTAGCTCAGAATTGACGACTTCTTCTTTTTGCTGTTCTACAGCAAGGTACATGTAAAACTAAGGTTCCTGTCACATCAATATTAGAGTGTTTTATTTGATCATAGAGTTCATATCCCTTAAAAGCTGTAGGAACCCACCACCCACCTTTGATAACTGTTTCCTCTTCCTCCTCATCCAAATAAAACAAAGATAGATGACCTGTTCTTTCATGTTCCTATGGAAAAGTGAAGCAACTTCTACTAGTTTCTGTGTTGAAACAGGGTGAAACAGCAGAGCCAGATCCAGTTGTATCTCATATACTTATTCTGCAATTTGTAATTACAGATATTAGTGTGCAACAAAGGTTTGGAAATTTGTGGAGTTCATTGGATACAGACCATGCAGCTCAGACCAAATCTGAAGCTTAGTATTGAAAACCCTCAGTGTTTTTTGACCTCTGGACTGAATCTCAGCTTTGTGGTGCTGTTTCTCCACTGGGCATGGCTGCTGTTTAAAAGCTTTAAGCGCAATTTGTTGTTCTAGAGGATCTTGCCCAAAAGATAAAGTGTATGATGCAATGGAGCAACAGCTGCTGTTAGCCAGGGTGGATCTGGATCACTAAGGTGAAGAAACAAGTAAGAGTGAAGACAAATATTGTATCTCGGTCTTTATTCCGGTCTTTTTAGGCCAGTTCAACTTAAAGTGTCACAGTTTTGCAATGTCAAAACATTAAAAACATAGGTTTACATAAAAGGTTCATGAAATTGTACAGTAGGGATTCGACGTCCAATTCTTTCAGTTCGTTCATATGTTGCTAATTGATTCCCCCATGTAAAAACATCCTACAGATGTTGGCTGCAAACCTGCAGAGCTTGATCACCAAGCATTTGCTGATACCACTGCACCACTGATCATGTGAGGTCAATAAGGTCTAACCCTTAATTCTCCCTTTTCAGTCCATGTATGAATAATCTGGTTTGCTATTTACAAAACTTAATAAAGATTTTCCACTACTTTATCAACATTGTCAATAGTTAATTCTATCTATCATCTATCTCTCTCTCTCTCTCTGTCTCTCTCTCTCTCTCTCTCTCTCTCTCTCTCTCTCTCTGTCTGTCTACTTTATGTTGCTTAAAATAACTTGTGCTATGTGTTTAATAAAATTTTATTAGTGTGTTTTCTTGCAATTAAACTTTAACATTTTAAACATTACAAAAATAGTTGAGTGCAGATCGTACATGTGCTTTGTTTGTTCATGATCTAATATGGTTTCTGTCTTCTTACAGTAGGAATAGCTAGTCTTGTTCAGCAGTTCAACTGACTCAGTGATTCATGTACAATTCAGCAATTCGTTCACGATTCAGCGAGTCAGCGATTCATGAACGATACAGCAAATCAATTCAGTGACTCAGCCCTACTCTTTCATTCAGCCGTTCCCTACCTTGGCTCAGTCTTTCCTTTGCCAGCAACTAGTCTCACGATACAATTAGAGATCTTACTTGGAGACTACCTGCTGCATGGTGCACACAGCACTTCCTCCGAGTAATGAGTAATTCTGACTAGTCTATGTGATAGAAGATATAATATTGGTAAAGTGCTGCTGAATTGATTCAGTTCCATTCACAAATCAATTGAACTCCCTCACTTAAATGAATCGATTCTTTTGAATGATTTGTTCCTGAATCGCCTATCATTATTGTACAGGGTTCTAAGTTAATCTGATTTTTGTGACTGGTGTATGAACTGTAACATGGTTTTTGGGGAAGATCACTTTTTCCCCTTTTTTGCCAATAGAAATGACATTAAATGCATAAAGTACTTGACTTATCTTTAACAACATGAATAATGAGAAACTGAAAACAGATGAACAGTAACTGTTGTGAGGACAGGAACATGGATTTTTCAAAAATAATAATAGTACTGCATTTTATTTTCTGATTCAAAATATATTCCATAAAGAACAGTATTTTAGTTTTTTTACAAAGCCATTATGGAAAATTAATCGGTATATTAACATTGTATCTTTTGACCATGAGAAATGAATTCTGATCTTTGAGTGAAAGTGAGTGAAGTTTATCTGGTATTAAAATCTGAACAAACACATTACCATTGTCAAATACAGGACAAACATTAAGCCAAGGGTGTAGTCACAGTGTTTGCATATTGTGGAGGACTTTTTTCTGTGAACTATTTGCATAGGGATAAATGAACCCTGGAAGTAAAATGGCTAAAAGTATGAAGGTTGCCACCATTGTGCAACCTGAATTTTCATCAAAACTTATTGTTGCTTAAATGGAGGTTGTTGTTATTTTAGAAGGGGAGTAAATGGAGTAAATAGTGTGTGCGTGTGAGTCTGTGTGTGTGTGTGTGTGTGTGTGTGTGTGTGGGGGGGGGGGGGGGGCAGTAGCTTCAGGACCTGCCTTCTACATGATACACCCTCATAGAAAACAGGCTGAAGTAGTCCACAAGGATGCATCGCAACCCTTCCTGCCAAATAACAGGCTTTGCTCAAAGACTAGTTCTTATAATGAGACTAATATAGTCCTACCATGCTTCAGTGACAACGATCACAATGATTATTAAGGTAAATTAGTGATGAATTGTCCTCACACATAGCTGATACCTATACAATAATTTATTGTACATTTACATGATTCATGGGGATGACCATGTAGGAAATGCATGAAAACTGTGACATACAGCATCTTCCATTTGTTGGAAATTCCTCAACTTTCCACAAAGCACATCTTTGGATTTCACTTCTTACAAAGGGGAGACAAGACAAAGGAAGAATTCTTCATTGTCCTTATACATACATTTCTGAAGCCTCCTCATGAGGGTTGTGGGGTGCTGAAGCCTATCCTGGCTAACTATGAGCAAAGGTGGGGCCCACCCTGTACACATCACCAGTCCATCACATGGCTGACATATACAGACAAACAACCATTCACTCTCATATTCACACCTATGGGCAAAGGTTAACCAGTTAACCTATTAGTGTATGTCTTTATATGACTGAGAAAGCCAGAGAACCGGGGGAGAACATGCAAACACCACATCGGAATAAAACATAGGACCCTTATGCTGTTAGGTGATAGTGCTAACCACTGCACCACTGTGCCACTCTCTTCTGCATAATGCAATTTTATTTGGCTTCACCTTTACAAGCAATGCAACAAACATACAAGCTCCCCATTTTGCTCTCTCTAGTTGCTCTCTCTTTCTAGCAGGTTTTCTGTGATCCATCATTGTGTAATCTATAGTGACATCTAGCGGTGAAGTTGTTAACTGCATTCAAGTATCCGTTGTCTCACCCGCCCCTATGGTGGCCATAAGAAACCTTGCAAGTTTCTTCCTTGAGATGGTGTTTGTTTTGTCTGTTTTGGGCTCTTTTTTATGTGATAGAAAATGATGAAATTCTAGTTCATGCTCAAACATGGCAGTAACACACCTAATACTGAATGCCACCCACTTCAAAATTGAGCTTTGCATTAGTCCAAGTAGGTAGAAAGTCAATTCCTGTTTTGTTCATCATCTATTTACAATTTCAGTCGATCCTAGCCCAATCACCATGCTTTGTCATTGAGGCTGTGTCCATTTATTAGACATGCTCTGCCCCTTCGATCTCTTTCATCGCCTCAGCCTCTCCCTGCATTAAATAAAAAAATCATTCTTTAGGCATATATGTGTATCTGTTTACATATAATTTGTAATTTCAAACTGTGAAACTCTGAATCTGCAGCTCTGTGGGTGGGTTTGATTCATGTTTGCACAGATGTTCCAGAGCATCACTCAAGCAGAGACACCTCCAAATGCAAATGTGTCAGTCCTTATAGTTATAACTATATAATAGTTAAAAATTATGTAAATGTTCTGCTTGAAATGGGGAAAAAAGAAGTGTGTCCTTAGATACTGTAGAAATATGTACAAAATGGTGGACTCCATATAAACAGCTCATGTTAACATGACAAAAATCTGATTCAGTTTCTGCAACTTGATATTCCCAAGTCTTACACTCTAAACTTTTATCTGTGATCTATAGCATATTTTTATGTCTTAAGTCTATGCACCAAACTGCTTTGTAGAGTTATTCTAGACACATCCATCTGGGAATAGAGCCCAGGGGCAACTGGGCAATATTCCAATGTCCCACCTGGAATCTGACCTCAGGACATCCCTGGAGGATGTGAGGAATGGAGTTGCAGACAGAGATGGTAGAGCTGCTTTTTAGCCTGCAAAGACCTGTGCACACGTTTCAGATTGTTTGGCTGGATCATTTTGCTGGAGTGCAGGTAAATGCCATCCACTAAGAGAGTTCATTAGCCAATTAAATTTGTAAATACATGTACAATAGATGGACTTTATCTCTTTAAAGCTCAGCAGAGCCTTTGGGAAATTAAATAGAAGAAAAATTAGTGCTGTAGTTCCTTCTTTTGTCTGCCTTGTGGGCTCTTCCCAAAGGGATGCTGCTGAAAATTCCGGGCCCCATGGAAACCGCTCTCTTGGGAAACTGAAACAGTGCACATCTATAATCTTTGGCAACCCCATCTCCACATAAGACCACTGAAAACGGGTAAAAAAATATTCCCCCAAGACTAAGTAAATGGATATCAACAAATCACAGATTACTATTTAAAGAAATTTCAAATGGTGCAGCAGTTTGGGAATTGGATTAACATGCCCTAAAAATAAAAATATCCTTTTTATTCTTTCTGCGGTGTCTATCAATTCACATTTTACTTTTTGCCCTCTACAATTGAAACAATCCCTCATGGCAAAGTGTCTTCAAGGCTGGCTGCTCAGGTATAGTGGAGATATGCTGTGTGTCCTGTGACGCAGGTTTCATTTGTGCACTATGCAGCCTGGAGAAGCACTCCAGAGACAGAGACGAGAGGCACAGCAAGACAGAGGAGGGGGGGTAGCATTGACAGAAACACCCACCAAGCATGGACTGTTCCTGGCAAATGAGAATCTGTTGTGCATCTCTTTTCATCCAGATGCCAGGACTGTGGGAATCTAAATTATGGTTGTAAATTTTGCACAACTGTTTCATGCTTGATTACCCCCTGATCTGACTTTTTGCTCTTCCATTTTCATCACTGCTCCTTTTTCATTGTGTCTGTTTTACTTTGTTTCTCTTTTTTTCCTCATTCCTGGCTGCTGCTTATTATTCCTTCTGTCAATTGATGTCCTTGATTTTAACCATTTTCTGTGTACCTGTACTGTGGTCTCCTTGTTTTTTCTCTCAACTTCTTAACAGATCACCAGCAATTGCCAATTTCAAGATCAGGTGTACCATTTCAGGGTCACTGAGGTAACATTTTCAATATCTTGTAGGATATTTTCAAATGTGTTGTTATGAAGATCAGCATGTCTACCTCGTTTGTGCCGATGTTTGTAGCACAGGAGTACACAGTGTTCTTTTTATACACCTTTTTATGAGTCGTGTCTAGGCTGTCCATGTACACAACATATTTTTCATAATAATATCATCTTCATCAAATTTTCCAGCAATATTGAAAGAGAGTGTATCCCTCCTGTTTAAAATTGGGTAGCAAATTATCTGAAGTTAGAATGACCTCTGGTTAACACCTTTCGCTAAAAAATGCACTGTACAACATTCATTTCAATGTTCATGTTTGTAACGCTTAAATTGTAGCCTATATGTATCCCACAGACCTGTATGTCAACAACTGAGTTCCATCCTTATTTAATATTTTCTTTGACAAATTCCAACTGAAATGACAATGTTTTTATTGCATATCATCACAAAAAATGCTGCTTTCTGAGCTTTCAGGATAGACATCCTGATTATTTTTTTTTAAATCGCATTTAATATAAAATTATATATGTGAAATTCTGGACAAAGTTGGTCACACGATGCACATGTAATCCTATCTGTTCATGAAGTAGTCTTTCAAAGAAATTGCTTCAAAAACACCACATCATTGTCAACTGGCCACTGACTATTGTTGCTGTGAATTGTCACTACATGTCTATGGACACAAGTTTGTACATTTGTCTGCTAAGTTTTTATTAATTATGAATACGCTGGTGCTACTTTTTTTATTTTTAACTTCAGTTTGTCCCAAACAATAAATACATTCCAAAGTATCTGTGGAACATACATGCAATTTATTTAAGATAAGGTGTCTATAGGCACTATTTGATATTCTGGAAAGTGATGACTTGTTGACATCAACCCATATTTGGATTTAGAAGATGTAAATACCTGGTGTTTTTACCAAAATCCATTTCATCAATGTTAAAGGGAACACATTACAATGTAAGTTATAGTTATCCTCATAATTCTTTTTTCTGGACACAGTAAATGGTGGACAAGATCATGAAAAATAGAGAAATTTTCACAAGAACCAAAGTTCGATGTTTTCACGAGAAGCATTTTTCACCAGGTTCATTAAATTTAAAAAAGACAAATTTTCTGAATATTGGACATATTTCATTATATAATATCTGATTTTTTAATTTGAAAAATACCACCAAAAGTATTACGTTCCTTTCAATGGTCCCTCCATAACACAAAAAGAGATAGTTTTTGGCAACTAAAAATGCTGTAACTATTTACTCGTTTATATTGTCAATCTGTTTTCAGTGATATGTGGTTTACTGCTCTGCAATAAAGGGGTTTATTTTAACAACTCCTCCTGAAATGTGCTATCAATTAAATTAAGCATAACAGTTCTGTAGGAACTTTGGTACACGTGATCTGTTACATTTGAGCAGAGTATGAACTAAGTTTGGCCACATGTGAAAAAATGCAAATCAAATTAAAAATCTACATTGTTTTCACACTAAATGCTGTTTTTTTTTTCATGCAACGGATTTGTGTGTGTATATATATATATATATATATATATATATATATATATATATATATATATATATATATATATATATATAATTATTATTTATATCATGAGTGCTTTCACACAGAATGTGAATATTACACAATAGCAACAATAATGGAAAAGTGGACAAAAATGACCAAGACAAAGATCATGAAATGATCTTTGTCTTGATCTTTGACAAAGATCATGAAATGATCTTTGTCTTGATCTTTGACAAAGATCATGAAATGATCTTTGTCATTGTTTTCACACTAAATGCTGTTTTTTTTTTTCATGCAACTGATTTGTGTGCATGTATGTATGTATGTATGTATGTATGTATGTATGTATATATATATATATATATATATATATATATATATATATATATATATATATATATATATATTATTATTATTATTTATATCATGAGTGCTTTCACACAGAATGTGAATATTACACAATAGCAACAATAATGGAAAAGTGGACAAAAATGACCAAGACAAAGATCATGAAATGAAGAGCAACATGTGGAGCAGCATCAGTGAGCAAGTGGATTGAGAACATTGACATATAATGCTAACATCATATGAAGGAGTTCCAGGTAGCTCTATGTGCCTTTTTACCAGGACACTACATATAGACTGAAAATAGAACTGGAGACACTGGAGAAAACACTGGAGCTCATACAAAGTGCAGACAACAGCGCCACATATGGTTGAATCCATTATTATTGCCATGAATGTATTTGGACCTCCCCGCCTTGAATTGTCACCTTATTATGATGGAGGGATTTGAGTGCACAAATGATCCTAGGAGCTATGTTGTTGGGAGCTTGTAGCCCCTGGTAAGGTCTCCCAAGGCAAACTGGTGCTAGGTGATGAATCAGACAAAATGACCCCTATGATGTATGTAAAATCAAGGATCCGGTTAGACCTTTTATCAACAGCTGCAACAAATTTGTATCACTGCACCAACTATGCATAGTTTATTAGCAAAACTGTCTTCTTCTATTGTTTATTCATCAAGTCATATGTTTATTGATGTTAGTGTGTAAAGGCCTTCACCTTGTGTTAGTCACAGTGCACAGTTAGGGTCTATTCACACCTGAAAAGTCCTTTGGTCCGCTTATTTGATTCGGATCAAATGTGGACTTTATTTTTTTCATTTGGGTCAGATTGCATTCTCATTACACTTTTTGGTATTAGACCAAAATGCCCAAACAGAAGCACGCATGTGACGAACTGCGCTGGCATTGGACAGGGAAGTCTGGGGCTAGGTGAAGCGGAGACAGCCGGTGCAGGCCGGTGTTGATGAAAATACACGTGGATGTCCTATGTACAGTTATCATTTTCGGAAAATGTATTCTACTTTACAGACACAAATTTACGAAAGTAATGTTAACTGTCAAGAACAGCTAATTCGGAGCCAGTTTCATAATATGGGCATCTGACTAAATGTCAATAGGGCATCTGACTAAATGTCAATAAGAAGTTCAATCTCCTCATTGCTCCACGTCTGTCCATGGCTCATGGCTGCTGCTATCAGCTCTGACCACCCGTATACCTCGGCTACTTCCAGTGGCTACAGTGGCTCGTCAAAGCACAAAAAGGCGCAAGATTCTTTGGTTTGTTTTGGTTTGAGGCTGGTTATATTCACACCAGAAGTGAACCAGCCCAGACTCCATTTGGAAGCAGACCGAGACCCCACTTGTTTGATTTGAATCAGAGTTTGCATGTTTGTATTCACACCTAAAAAAAAGTCAGGACTTTCCAGGGAAACGAACTCTGGTCCGTTTTAAACAGACCAAACGAAGTAGGTGTGAATACACCCTTACATACATACAAGTTACAAACAAAAATTGCTTATTTGGTGAAGTAAAGCTGATGTGATACTTTTTATTGTCAGTAGCTCAACCTCATGTATTTTCTACAACAGGAGAGCATCCTTATTGAGTATGACACCTCTTTGTGTTCACACACAAACTGTCCTTGAACCAACAACTACAACTTCACAACTTCTCCACATCAACCACTTGTGATCTGGATTATTGTTGTCATTTGTGGACTTCTGGAGCTTTGAAATTCCATTTCTGTTATGATAAAGAACAGTAATAAAGTTTGGAGAAATGTGATTTGAACTGTAGGACTGCCTGGTAAGTCAAGGGACAAAGACCTCTGCTCCAAAGTGAAGTCAATTTGGCAGTATCTGAAAGTGTAATAGCACAAACAGCCACTAAATGCTGGCTCCAAAAGCCTTGGCTCCCATAGACTTACCTGAACTTCAGAAGTCAACATTTTTTAACAGGACTCATTCTGGTGTTGCTTATTTTGAACCTTTAACCAGTCTTTCAGTTGATTGTTATTTTTTGGCCAAATATAAGACTTCAGGTGGAAAACAGCTCTGATGTCTACCATGTCTGGTTTTGATTGACAGATTTGTATTACAGTTTACCCTGCTTGCCAAGTTAGATATTCAGTTTTTTTTCCTTCAAAATTTTTTCCAGACAGACAAGCTCCACTGTACTTGTGGTAAAGAGGTTCCACTTACAAGGCTGTGAAATGACTTTTTGATTAATTTTACTATTTTAGAGTCACTAAGCCAGTGTTTAACATTAACTCACTCAGGACCCCTCACAGATGACTCCAACCCCTCTTTGATTCTGTTCCACTTGTCCAAACATGATCACTTTTATCTCTATCTACTTAAATCGATTGTTTGCTTCCAGATATTGATTGTACTTGACAATAAATCATGTTACCACAGCCATTTGCTGCTATAGCATTCATTTCCAACAGCTGTTAATACCAATATCTTGCAAAAAAATAAATGAGCATAACATTCCTATGGCTATACATTAGCTTCGCCACACTTCTTTGCAAGCCAATGGTCAGGGTTCCATGAAAAATTGCGGATGTCAAAAGGTAGATAGATAGATAGATAGATAGATAGATAGATAGATGATAGATAGATAGATAGATAGATAGATAGACAGATAGATAGCATGTATTTTGCATGACTGATAGAAAACTCTTGCTTTTGTCTACATTTTCTGCAGGAACTTGCTTCCATAGCCTGCATGGTTTCATAAAACACTGTTGCTATCAGGAGTTTATTCATTGCCTCTGATGAGGCTATGTCACTTACACTCAGAATCTCAACATGGGCAAGATCTTGTGGCTTACCTCCCTCATCTGGTCTAAATGCTTTAATATTTCATGCAGTTCAAGGCCCTCTTTGTAATCTGCAGGCACAGCACTTTTTCCGGACAGTATTTGAAATTATGTGCCTGCCGGCCATTCTCTGATTCAAGCAGGAAGCAGGTCGTTTCCATGAAAAGAAATAGGGGTCACTTGTCATATGGTGGAACACGTTTTGCTAAATGGATGCTAAGTTAGCTCTTCTGTAAGAGGATGAGTCATTATAATCACTATGCAAAGTAAAGGAAGCAGCCATTCGACATTCAAGTGGACACTGCTGTGATTCCAGCAACAATAGAGCACAAGCTCCTGAGGGAGGGGAACTAACATGAATGGCAAATGTCCTCGGCGTTGAAATTTTCCACCACAAATTCTAATTAATCTGACTTTTTTTTTTTGGCAGAAAGGGAGGGGCGTCCATTGACTTCTTCCTCCATAAAATGTTAATATGTGCTGCTGAGAGCAAGACAACATGAGGAGAAGCTGCGGAGACAAGACTGCCTGTTCCAGGACTGTGGAGTCACTTTGCCTCCGACTGCTTGACAAGCAAACACAAACTTCCTGCTGTGGCTGTGTGTCTGGCTGGCTGCCACATTACAGTTTAACTCCATGACTGAAAATAAACAAATATAGCGGGCTGGAAGTCTACTTTTCGAGGAGAGCTGATGTTTTTTAGAAATATAATCTTCACATATCTACTTGGTAAATTGCTGATTCACAAAAGGATTAAACATACACAAAAAATCTACAAAAACTACAACAGTGAGCTGATGTCTAAAATGAGCATCATAAAGCTAGACTAATCTGTTGTGCTAAACACTGTGCTGCTATGCATTCTGATCTGCAAAGCATAACCTTGCACTTAATAGCAATGGAAACTAAGTTAACAAATAGGCCTACTTGCTTTGTTAAATGTTAGTGTAACCTTAACAGGTCAGTTCACACAAGTGACAAGAAACATAATTTTACTATAGTGCTTTCACTTCTTGTCAGCACACATTAACCTGAGCATTGATTTAGCAGTTCATGCTGCTACCTTAGATGCTTCAGCAATGCTAGTCAGCTATGCGCTGCTTTCCATTAGGGGAACATCTATATATCACTGAGCAGCTGAGTGCAATGCAAAATAAACCATGTTGTCAGGCCAATCTGACTTACATGAGCGCCTTGGCTGTAATGAAAATTTTTATTCTGATTTGAACAGAGATATTTGGATATATTTGGATTTACTATTGGGACAGCTGTAAACACATTGTGACATGTTACTTTTAACATGCTGTGAAGGATACTTGTGAAGGTTAAAGTTCAGTGTGGAATATTAATATGTCTACTGGTGACATTACAGATTTGCAGCCCACTGAATCCCCCCCCCCCCACCCTCTCTTTTGATGGTCCTAGAAATGTTTAATAGTGACCAGAAACATAGCAGTGGAACACAGTTGACTCAATGGAGATGGCCTTGTTCTTCTACATCTATAAACTTCTCATTCTAAGGAAACAAAAACACAACGCTTCTTATTTTATCATGCAAATATGACTGTGAAATTATTTTAAATTTCTGCCATTAAATCCTCCAAAACCCATCTAAGTCTTACACAGACCTTACACCAGGGCCAATTATATTAATAAATTAATAAATAACAATATTAAATAACAACTAATAAGGCTTTGAAAGATGCTTATGTGTCATTTGTCTCAGTAATACCACTATCAATCAGAGCTTGCCGGGATGACGAAGGCTCTGACATAGGCTCTGTGCCCTCCCTACGTAACTGAGTTCTCCTCATGTTCAAGGCAGGCACACATAACAATACATGAGGCGTTCAGGAACAATTAGAATGACTAGGAAATTACAAACCACTTTTCAAAATCGTCAAATATTTCAGAATATTCAAATAAACGCAAAAAAAAAAAAAGAATGGTGGTGTCTGTGAACATGTCTGGGAACCATGTATCACAATCCTACATTTTAAACTCTGTAATTATCTATATTTCCCACACTTGCCCATGCATCGCGAGTCACAACACTTTGCACCATGTGCTCAGGTAATTTTGCCGATGAGGTCTGAAGTTACATTTTGGTGCATTATGGGAAGTGAAGTTCTTCTCCTGCAAGGTTATTATCAAATCCTCCGCACTTTAAATCATATACGTTCTTGAATAAGGCCAAAAGTAGGCCTACTTGCAAATGCCTTTGTTTTTTTTTTTTTGCTTTTTTAGGTGCTTCGCTTACATTTCTGTCAGCGCCAATTGATAGGACAGTGCCCCTTCTCATAAGCTGAAGGTATTTATCAGGCTGCATGGAATTAGTTACATCACAGTCTAGGAAAAAAAATCTTATCATTATTAATCTCTCACAATCAGTACTAATTGGATATTATTATATAATAAATAGGCCTAATAATAATAAGTAGTTAGTTTTCTTCTTCGGTGATTTGACCACCACATCTTCGCGTTTTAGGGGGCCTCACTTTACTTTTCTTGCCTAGGCCCCCAGATATCTTGAAACGGCCCTGCTATCAACATATTTATATGCAGTCACTTGTTACCAGTTTTTAGACTGCTGAGGAACATTTATAAAGACTTTGAGTATACTTTAATTGTGCATAATCATGTTAAAGAAAAAGATTAAATACATTATTGAGTGTAGCTGACCTACCTAGTAGGTCACTGTTAAACCTGTACCCAGCATTTTTGCTGTTTTCTTAAATGAGGAATCCTAGCAGGTATCCATGCACTTATTAACAATTAACTACAGTTTCTGCAACTGTCTTTTGCAGGCAATGAATCTTTTTTTTTTTTTAACATTTGCTAACTCCATTTCTAATCTGACAACTGTCTCCACCATGAAGAACATGTACACTGATTTAAATGTACATGACCTCAGGTTAGACTTAGCAAAAAGTCCTTTCACTCACTTTCAGTTTCTTTAATGCCTAGCTCCATTGGCTTAGAGATGCAGTTACAGTGAATAACCAGCTACTGTAACAACAGACTTCAGCATAAGCATACAAGCACATGTAAATCTTCCATACTGAACCTTTAATATTACTGTACTGCTACCACGTAGTAGACATTTAATTTCTACCACACACAGTACATGTGTATGCATGTGTCAAGCATCAAATGAATATTTCTATAGTATTTTTGGCTACCACCTCCTCCTCCTCCTGAGAACACATGCAGCTCTCTAGGAATAAAATGCACTGCAATGTTCATCAGCTAGTGTCTAACTCTGCCATTTTGTGTTCAGGTAGCACAAAGAGGGTTTATCTGAGCTTTTAAGCTCAAGAACAGCTGTTACAACTCCAAATGTGGTTAATGAGAGTGAACCAAAACAAAGTTGCCTGGGCCATAAAACAAAACAGCAGCAAAGCTAAAAGCTTCATTTAACTGAGAGAAAGTAAAAATACTCTGTATGTCAGTACACTTACATTAGAAACAACACGGGACACAATCATTGATTCATAGCTACCATGAAATAGTAGTTGCTGCCGCTTTAAACACATCAGTTTTGTTTAATGTCACATCCAATGGACCATGAAGACTGTCACTGTGTCAGATTAGTCATGAACGACGTTATTCTAGGTAAGGCTTTTCATGACCTGTGTGATGACACAACTACACCATGAATCAAATAAAAAGTTCAACACACTTGTCTCTTTGGCAGAAGGTTCACCTCAGCTGGATTGTTATATGATATTATTATCACCTAACATTTTACACACTCAGTTATTTCATGTGCATAAATCATTGATTAAAGATGAATTGAAGTAAGAACATTAGTTATGATACATTTTAAAGATAAATAATGATAAAATATCATTTTTCCACAAAATCATCTGGCTCTGGAAACATTGCAGCCATCACTCAGATAATTCTATAGGATGTGCTCATGTTGTGACATTTTCATGGTATTACATGTTTACTCTTTATGAATTCTGTTGATAAGATATGAATTATTCACAAGTCTGAAAATATATGTGTTGTGGAATTTTACACATATTGTAATTGCGTTATTCACTTTTAGTTTGTGTCATGCACCAAATGCAAGACTCCTGTTGTTTTGCAAGATACCAAAAGACGTTGCAGTGGTCACATCTCATTTCAAAATCACAGCTTATTTTGGTCTATGCCTTAACTTCCAAGCTGGAAAATAAAATTTGCAACAAAAGGTTTCTTACCTGAGGCACAATCAGATTGTTATAATTTTCCAGCCCCAGGAAATCTACCCTAATGGAAGCCATTTATTACTCACATCCTTGTATTAAAACCAAAAATCTGTCCTCCTTTTGAGTGACATTAACTTGCTTATCTCCATGACCTTAATGATATGTATCTAATGATATGATTCATGAACACAACTGCCTTTTGTTTGAAATATCCTTCATCATTCAGTACTGCAGCTGCACTTTCCAAGACATTCAATTTATATTTTTTGTTTATACTCTGCATGAGTTGACTGTTTTGCACTATGCATGAAAAACATGTTGCTCCTCATCTCTTGGATATCACATCCTGTTCTGGAAAAATCAATGAAAAATTGTTTCAATAAAATCTCCATCTCAGCTCATTAGCCTGGGACAACCAAGTAAAGTACCCCAATTAAAAATCTTTTTAGTCAGTCTCTGATCAGATTTCTCCATAAGAGTGTTTCAGAATTGAAATATTTGACTTTTATGTCAGGTATTTGGAGGTTTTCTGTCCTAAATGTCCACTAATGACCATGACTATAATACATGGTACTGGAAGAGGAAACCTCAGAGGTATACCAACACCCACTAATAATGAGCCAAACCTGATCTGTTTCTACAAACATTAATACAGCTAGAAATAAGTTATTTTTCTTTTCTTTGTGGGTGAACTCAACCTTTAAGGTTTCACTGATACACTAATGTGCATCTTGACTTGTTTTTCCTGTTTTGAACTTTGCAGATCAGAGGTGCTGAATGCAGAGCCACAGGGTATTGTGCATCTAAATGTCATGTTTTTATACAATATAAATATTTGATACTGAGCCCGTGTACATGGCACACTAAAAACTCCATTCATTATCTGATTTCTGGAGTTATCAGATTATTCAAATGGTCATGCAATCAGAGCAATCAGATTAACACATCTGGATTTCTCCCCAAATTCCAATGTCTTCCTGCATGTGTACAAGTAATCTGATTTATTTCCTTCTTTTACATCTGCACGTGTAAACACAATGAAAATTGTAGAAAACAAAGATATGGTAGTCAAACTGGAGTGAAAGAAATAACAGGAAGTTTGAGTCTACCATCACTATTTACATATGTAGTCCGAAAGAAATCCAATAATGGACTGAAGCATCAAAACCAGGGTTTTTGATTATTGTATTCTGAAGTGCATGTAAATGCATCACATCTGATTATTATCTGATTTCTCACAGTTATCTGATTTTTATAGTCACATAAATAGGCTTAACAAATGAGAGTAGGTGGATTGATACACTCATGTCAACCCCCCCAAAAATTACCCTGGAGACATCGCACACTCTCTCACACCACACTTCTTCCTCACCACCACCTGCCCTTCTCTCTTAAGTGCAATTTCAGGAGAACAGATTAAATTACTGCCTATCATTTCAACCAGCTCTTACACAGACAGATAGCTTTTAAATTGCTGAGGAAAATCAGAAAGATCATCAGAAGTGTTTCTTGTAATTCACAGTTTTAGTGAAGAAATGATTTAGCGGGACCAATAATTTGACTTGTTACAAGAAGTCGAGAGGAGTGAGAGCTTACCTGCTGACTTCTCTGCTGCAGAGGAAATAGGTCCTGTCTTTGGCTGAAGGATATTAAAAATTGAATTTCTGTGTGACAGAGCCCACTTTCAGCATACTGAGTGACTCGAGGAACAGGGATGACACAGGTATAGGAGCTGTGACGTTTTCACTCATGACAGGGTGATGCAAAGGCTAAATACTGAAGTCATTTAATGTTCACAAAAAAACATGAAACAAAAACATTCAGTCTTGCCCCGGAAAATAGATGTTTACAAACAATAATTTGATTTAAGAGCAATCTCCATGTCAAACGCTTAGGAGAAAACCAAGAGATGTGGTTGTGTGGCTGGAAGGCTAAAAAATTACCCAGTAAGAGGCTGTGAGTTGGGATCATTTTTTCTTACCAAAATTTTTTAATAACATTATATTTTTCATACACAGTTACTTTGACTATTTGCTACACACCATTGTCAAATCAGAGCACTATTTAGCACAACAGGCTTTTAATTTCTTCACAATGGTCCTCTGCAGGGGTATCATAAAATGTTGTAAAGGTTTTTGTTTCTATGTGTTAACCATCCTCTAACTAAAACTGAGCTACACTCAAAAAGGCAGATAGATAATTTACTTTTAATTTATTTACAGATCACCTCTCAAGCCAACAGCCTATTTGAGAATTTCCAGTCAGGTTCTAGGGAAAACATAGTACAGAAGCAGCATTGGTCAAAGTTACCAATGACCATTACTAACTGCTTCAGATAAGGATCTTGTTCTATACAGATCTTATTAGACCTTAGTGCGGCATTGACAGTCAGCCATCACATTCTCCTGCAACGACTGGAACAGTCAGTTGGTATTAAAGGATCGGCATTAATGTGGTTTAAATCCTATCTAACAGATTGTTTTTAGTTTGTTATTGTTAATAGTTAGTCACGGATTTCCTCAAGGCTCAATTCTTGGACCAATACTGTTTATCTTATACATGCTTCCTTTAGATAATTTAATAAGGAAACATTTCTGTCAACTTTCATGTTACACTGATGATACCCAATTATATTAAACCTGATGAAGCCAATTAGCTAATTAAACTACAGGAGTGCATTAGGGATATTAAAGATTGGCTGACCAACAACTTTATGCTAATAAACTCAGACAAAGCTGAAGTCAGTGTGCTTGGCCCAAAAATGTTAGGGATGCAGTGTCTAGCAGAAGTGGTCACCATGGATGGAGGTACCCTGGAGCCCAAAAGCACCGTGATGGTCTCTAGGCATTATTTGTGTCAGTATTCATCAATTTAACTCACACATTTAAACTGATTTCTAGAAACTGCCTTTATTTATCTGCATAACTTTGCTAAAATCAGGCATATTTTAACATGAATGCAGAAAAAAAAATCCATGCTTTTATTACATCCAACTAGATCATTGTAACTCCTCTCAGGCTGTCCCAAAAAGTCTTTAAAGACCCTCAGCTAATCCAGAATGCTGCTGCCCTGTGGTGACTAGAACCAGTATCACACACCATATTTCCTTGTATTGGCTTCTCTGCACTGGTTCCCTGAAAAGCTAGGATAGAAGTACTTTTCTCTTACAAAGCCCTACATGGTCAGGCACCTAGTTATCTGAAAGAGGTTCAGCACTGAAAGCGCCAAGACAGCTCTGTTCAATGCAGTAGACCAGGGGTATTCAAATCCGGTCCTCGAGGGCTGGTATCCTTCATGTTTTAGGTATTTCCTCTTCCAACACACCTGGAAGCCATACATCATTATCAGGCTTCTGCAGAGCTTGATGATGAGCTGATCATTAATGAACCAGGTGTGCTAGAAGAGGGAAATATCTAAAACATGCAAGATACCAGCCCTCGAGGACCAGATTTGAATACCCCTGCAGTAGACACAATGCAGTAGAGCAAATGTGTAGCCTGAAGAAAAAAAAAAATTAGAAAAAAGTGTCTAAGCTCCCAGGTAGGAGTTGGCTCCTATCATTCACTTGACAGAGCCGGCTCCAAGAACTGTTACATTGGCGACCAACGCATCACGAATCAGAATACATGCTTTAACCTCATCTACTAACAAATGGAACTGACGGTTCAAACCTTTTGCCATTATTTTATTGAGCGACAAAAAATTCAACATGTTTTATTTTAATGTTACAAGATCACCATAATCATTCAAATTTAGAATTACATAAACATAAACTAAAATAAAATAAATTTAAATGAAATACTCATTATTCCATATTCACAAAGCCACAAGGAGACACAGCAGAGGGATGAAGAGCCACGTGTGACTCTGAAGCAAGACAAATTATGTATGTCCACTATGTATTAATATATATCAGCACATAGCTCAGTAGGTAACACTACTGGCTACGATGTGAGAGATCAGGGTATAAATCCTATCCTAGCAATAAATTTGTTAACTTCTGTCTTTTTAATGCCATGCGATCTACCCACACTACCTTCGACCCTGGTCTAAATGCATTGACCATACACTCAGTGGAAATGACACTTGTCAGAGACATGCCTGACTTTAGCAATACAGTCATGAAAAAATTTGTATGTTTGAAGGATAGACAGGTGAAATTTCCATATAAAAAACAAATAAATGAAAATACGCATGGTGCATTGGTTAGCACTCGTGCCCCACAGCAAGAAGGTCCTGGGTTCGATTCCAACTCCAGTCAGTGGGGGTGGGACCTTTCTGTGTAGAGTTTGCATGTTCTCCCCTTGTCTGCGTGGGTTCTCTCTGGGTACTCTGGCTTCCTCCCACCATCCAAAGACATGCAGTGATAGGTTAACTGGTTAATCTAAATTGCCCATAGGTGTGAATGTGAGAGTGATTGTCTCTATATGTCAGCCCTGTGATGAACTGGTGAAATGTTCAGGGTGTACCCCGCCTTCGCCCGTAAGTAGCTGGGATAGGCTCCAAGCGACCCCCGTGACCCTTGTGAAGATAAAGCGGGGTCAGAAAATGAATGAATGAATGAAAAATACATATTATGTGTTTTTATTTTTATTTAAATTAATATTTTAAAATAGTGGTGCATGTGTTTTGGTGTATCCTAGTGGTGGTATGTGGTTATGGTTTGTCTGAAAACTGACTTGCATACTGTGCCCCACCAAAAAATAATTTCACCAGTTGCCACTGGATTCCATGATTACTCCATTTTTGCTTTGGGCAGCACAGTGTGGTTACAACAATATGAATGCGGGCAAGTGGAGCAAAAAACAAACCAACATCTAAAATACCACCATTATCTTTTAAGATTTTTACACTTAAAAGTTACATCAGAGCCATGCAATACCTCCATTCAAGCTGCCACTACTCTTCAAATCCTCTGCAGAGAGAAGTTAGCTGATAGCTTTTGCATCTGCAACTTAACCATCCAAGTGGCTTTTCTTGCCTGCCCTACATTCTGCAGCCATATTGTTTTGCATTCAAAGGCAGTGCCCACACAGCTGGAGGATAAGCCAAGTCTCTCAGCAGATAAAGTACAGCGCCATTGCCTGCTGCACCCTCTTTTCATTTCCTTCTGTCTGCTGGGGTGTCAGAGGCTCCTGGCCACAGCTGGAAGATGAATAGTGCTGCACTACTCCACTTTGTCATGGTGTCCAAAAGGCTCTAAATGGCATTGAAAGACTCGCAGGCTCTCACAAATGGGATCTCTGCAGCCCTGCATAACCTTGTGTGTATGGCTTGAATCACAAAAAAAACAACATTCAAAATCAGTTGTATGTACATTTTGTTTCTTAGAAGAATGGACATAAAGCTATTTCTAAATTGTCCAGATAACTCTCATTTCAATAGAGGGTATACACCTTATGTCACAGTCACTGAAAATGCAATGTTCAGCTTCAGGATCATGTACGTCCAAAGTTTCAGAGTAGCAAAGAACCACTACTTTATTATTCTTAACTAGGTTTTCCAAGTGTCTGTGGGGTGTGGTGAAGAACTTCAAGGATGACTCCATCATAAACCACAGTCCGCTTATTTACACAACAAACCAAAATGTCACTCGGGCCTTTTGACGTGAAGTGCATTGTGGGAATGGGAATTCCACACAGCAGTAATTTTGCTGTCTCTGTGAGACAGTGTTTATGATGGAGTCATCGTCAAAGCTGAGGGAAGTGATTCAGGTGTGTAAGCATGGAAAGACTAATGGATTAGTAATAATTAGGCTGTCACTTGGGTTTACAAATTTGAAAAAAATTGTGATGAAAGCTTTCACTCAGACATTACAAATATTTGTCTTTATTTTTTTAAGTTGTTAGTTCCATCTTAAGTTGTTAGTAAATTAGTAAGTTGGATACAAATGTGTGGAAGACTGCTGTCCACATATTGTTTGTAGATGTCATTTGATTTTCATGCCTTCTATTTTTAATATTTGTGATTTTTTTGGTATTGTTCAGTGCCATAATAGCATCCCTTTGTTCTTTTGTTGCATTGCTGGCTCCCGTATTTGCCTTTTTTTTTTTTTCTAAATACTTTTGGAAACTATTGTAAAAGCACTGTGTATTGTTGTATTTCGGCTGGCTGGCTTGGATGGATGGATGGATGGATGGATGGATGGATGGATGGATGGATGGATGGATGGATGGATGGATGGATGGATGGATAGATAGATAGATAGATAGATAGATAGATAGATAGATAGATAGATGTACTTTATTGATTTTAAATTAAATTTTATCTTTTACGCTTGTAATACAAAATCCCATGTGTCTGTTAATCTATAAAATTTGCTATTTTACTAAAACTGAAACAGAAAAAAACCTTTAAATTATTAGAGGCACTGCATCCAGTTAACCCTGGCCACAGGACAATTCACAATTTAGCCTTGAAATGTCAAATAAGAAATAGTTGGCATAATATGAAGAATGAAAATGTTGACTTGAATTTCATTGAAGACAGTTTAAACACAACATAAATATTGATTCTTTCTTCACAATCATGCTACAATACATTAAAAATGAAGTTCAGATGTGAAATTTTAGAAATAATGAGTTAAAGTAATGTTATAACACTGTGATTTTAAATAGGTGACTTGAACAGGTTATTGGAAACATGATTTGGTCCAAAAGCAGTATCGAGCAAAGGTCAAGTCCTTCAGGAGCAAAGATAGGTTGAGGACCACCAATTTGTCAACAATGTATGGGGAAATTACTGAAACCTTTAAAAACAATGTTCCTTGAAAAAAAAAAAAGAAAAAAGGGATTTAAAGAGGTAAAGAGCAGATTTGAACATTTCAAGGAAGGTCAAAAAAAAAAAAAAAAAAAAAAAAAAAAAATATATATATATATATATATATATATATATATATACACAACACACACATACACACACACACACACACACCACATATATATATATATATATATATATATATATATATAATATATATATATATATATATCACACTCTTCTACAGCTCACAGAACTACATGTGCTGAGGATTACTGTTGCAAACCTTTGTCAAGCTCTACAACATGCAGTTACAGCCACAAATGCCAGTTCAAAACTTACTGAGCCAAAAGCCTGAGCCTTATGTTAACTGTGCCCAGAAGCGTTGTGGTCTCCTCTGGGCTCAGAGGCATCTGGGATGGACCAGCACTCAGTGGAAATATGGACTGTGCTCAGACCAATCAATATCCAGATCTTTACAGGAGAAATGAATGCTGTGTGATGCAGACAAAAGACAAAAACAGGACCAATGTCCCTGTATCTCACCGGCATGTTCTATTAAGAATCAATGCCAACTTCAATGTGCAAAGTTGTCAGGTTCTGCCATCATGTTTACAGTCCTAGATAGATAGATAGATTTACTTTATTAATCCCCAAGGGGAAATTCAAAATATGGTCACCACTCTACAGAAACAGTCACAACCACAGCAAAAATAAACACAGAATGTAAATAGCTAAAAAAAAAAAAAAAAAAAGTTACATTACAGAGAAAAGTAAGTTTAAAAAGACAAGGTATGTGCTCTATGTAACACATAAAACATAGAAACCCCTCCTGTGGTGTTGATGCAGGAGATCAATCTCCCAATAGAAGTGGATGGTACTTTCGCTTGAGGATAACTCAACAAATTAAATGAAAGTCCATATACTATGACTTCCTATCAGTGCTCAATATTGTGCAGTGCTATTTTCTTCTCTAACCCTTTCCATCTTATAAGCCATTAAAATATGGCCCATTATAAGTAAAGGCAAACGTTTAATATTTCAAGAACATGTCCAAAATTTAGAGATCTAAATTTCTTATAACAGTGAACAAACTTTGTAGACATTGTCCAAAGGAAGTTACATATAAATTTTAATATAAAAAAGGAGATGTTGAAATTGCTAATGACGACGCTGGACACAGCGCCTTCACAATAGTTCATGGACTATCCGGACTGTTCTCAGCAGCAAAGACAGAAGCATAGATCTGTCATGTCATGGTCAGTGTCACGTCTGTGATACAACATACATACATTGAAATTTTGGAGCTTTGAACTTTTCCAGTGATGTCCTTACACACTTGTCGCCTCTTGTCCCCAACAGAGAATGTATTAAGCACTAAGCAACCATATTGCAAATAACATATGTAAATATATATCTACAGAAAGTAATTTAATAGCTGATATACTTTTATATTTCCTGTTTCACTCTTATATGTTCTGCCTGTCTTTCTGCACTTTGTTTTCTGTATTTTGCTGCTATAAACACTGCCATGTTATAAAGTCTTATCTTATCTTATAATACCCCCAAAAAGATTTAGAGTGTCGTTACAGTTGAGAATAAAGAGTTGTGATGTTACACCAAATATGTCAGTGTATTGTACTCTGATCTTTCAGAGTCATGGAATGTGAGAAACTGATAAAAATAAAAACATTTCCATTGTTGCCACCAGTGGACACAGCTCTGTTAATGTAAAAGAATGGAGTTTGATGCTAAAGGAGCAACTTTCCTCTACATGGGTGAGTTTAATTATGAAGATTATGAAGGTGTAAAGTTACTATGCTGTGATGTTATGTTTGCTGAAATTTCATGATCCACATTTCAGACTAAACTTTTCAGACCAAACAGATCTTTAGTGCAGGCACCACAAACAGGGTGGAAAGAGGGTGATTTGTGGTTTTATTGTAGCTGTTTGCTTTAAAAAAAAAAAAAAAAAAACAGTGCTAAACTAACTGAACTTTACTGAATGAAAACTCAGTGTTATTCTGACCATCTTTTTCTCTATTGGGCATTACTCTTACGTGAGGCAACATGTGGTGCACAGAAAAAGGCTTGCCTTGAATTGCCTGCCATTCCTTTGGCTTTAGAGAGACTCCTAGCAAAGATCTTCCAGCACTGCTTCCTTTCTGTTAAATCTGGTTGTTCCTACACCAGAGGCGACAACACCTACCTGCGCTGTCTCACTGTTCTCATGGAAACACATCAAAGGAGCTGAAAGACAGACAGAAACTGAGAGCGAGAGAAGAAAAAAAACAACCCTGAGATACTTTGTTACTGTACTGTTCCACTCTTGATTGTTCCTATTGCCTCTCTCGCTGGTGACAGTAAGCTCAGTCACACATCTTTTCCCCCCTCTGTCAGAGGTGAATACCAAAGCAACACACCATGTAGGTGCTGTTTTGCTGTTTTGCAATTCAAGGCACCCAAGTCACCCACTCAACCATCACAAACTGCACATATTTGTCGGTTTCAGGGTACGCATATACATATTTCAGCAGTTTGAAGGCATTCCTCCACATTTACTTTTTCCCCTTGTGATGAAAACAGGGTTGACATAAGAGAGCCTGGGGCCAGTGGAGTTTGGAACCGAGATTAAACCAGAGACACCCGTAGGCCTACAGGCAGTGATTACAACAACCCCCATTAAAGGCAGCCTTGATGAAAATCTAAAGCGGCGTGTCTCGATGGGGAAAAGATGTGTAGAGGATGCATTCACGGCCACCTAGTAGACACAAGACAGTAAATGCCTCACTGTTAAGTGTTTGTGATAGTTGGGCAGACACATGAGTATCTGTTGTTGACTGTCACAACAGCTCCAGCAAAATGAATAGGACTCCAGATCTAAACTGGAGTTGGCAGGATGAGGCAGTTGAGTGCATAAATAATGGCCATTACCTCTGTTTAAGTTTATCAGTCTTGGTGGCAATTTCTAAGCACAAACCAGTTGTTCCTGCCAGAATTTGCAAGACTGGTGTTGATGGTTGCATGATGGATTCTTTGCCTCCACTAAAAGGATGTCAAATATTTATGAACTACTGGACAAATGCATATTCACTGCCCAGAGTAATCTTTTTTTTTTTTTTTTTTTTAAATCAGTTTGCTTCTGGGAAATTGCATTTTAGGTATTTAATCATATACCTTTTTCAATATTATTTTTGTTCATTATTTTTTAAAGCAAATTGTTTAGTTATTTATCTTTTTAACACAACTGGAAATGAATAGCTTATACAGGTGGAAATCCTCTTGTGAATCTTCTTATCATTTTTGGAACTTAGCTTAATTTAAGTTCCAAAACACAACCTCTTACCCTACATATTATATTACAGCCATCACATCCCACTGGTGAATCCAAAGGTTGAAAATTATCTTTAAAGGTATAATTTGTCGTATTTCTGCTTTCAAAGGTGGAGGTATGGAAAACATGTGGTACACTCAGTGTATGCCGTGGCTTTGTCAAACATGTAAAGCTCTGTGTATAATTTCCTGTTGGACTAAATATCTACAGTCTTGTTTAATGATCCACAGTTCAGCATTAAGGACCGTCCATACCAAGAATGATAACAGTAACTATAAAGATGAAGCTGTGAGCATCCGTGCAGCTTAACAATAACAGTCTGTAATCAGTAGTACCAAATGCTGCGCGCTGTGCACTCCAGCTGTGTTGGAGCAGTAAAATGAATATGGATTACTAGAATCTAAACTTTGAGTTAACACATTGCTTGCCATTTTTTCCATATTAAGTCCCTTTGAAGAAAAGGCAAAAAAAGTGTTTATTCATCCACTTTCTTTCATACAAAATAAACATGTTTTTATTAAATATTTAATATCAGATTGTAATAGCTATTAAGGCTATGCAAAGTAACAAGGCCCCTGGCCCTGATGGTTTTAGCGTAGAGTTCTTTAAGAAATTCCTAGATAAATTAGCCCCTCTTCTTATTTTAGTGTACAGTGAATCTCTTGAACGTGGTTCGCTACCACAGACTTTAACCCAGGCATCCATAAGCCTTCTCTTAAAGAAGGGCAAAGACCCTGAATCATGCACTTCATACAGGCCTGTGTCCTTATTGAATGTGGATGTAAAAATTTTAGCCAAGGTTTTGGCAATTCGCCTTGAAAGGATTCTGCCTTCCATCATATCAGAAGAACAGAATGGTTTCATCACAGGATGTCAGCTTTTTTACAATGTTCGTACACTTCTGAATGTAATTTTTTCCAAGGATCCCTCCCCAGTTCCTGAAGTTGTCATTTCAATCGATGCTGAAAAAGCATTTGATCGTGTCGAATGGAACTATCTTTTTGCTGCACTCCACAAATTTGGTTTTGGTGACACATTTATATCATGGCTCAAACTTCTTTATACCTCCCCCCTGGCTAGCATTCACACTAATGATATTCACTCGAGTTATTTTACGTTATCACGTGGTACTAGACAGGGTTGTCTTCTGTCCCCTTTATTATTTGCCATAGCCATTGAACCATTGTCTATTGCTCTAAAATCCCTTCCATTACTTCGTGGAATCTTTCGGTCCAATTTGGAACTTAAATTGTCTCTCTATGCTGATGACCTACTCCTATATATATCAGATCCCTTAAGCAGCATTAAGTCAATTTTGTCTTTGTTAAAGAAGTTTGGTTCCTTCTCTGGCTATAAAGTCAATCTCCTCAAGAGTGAATGTTTTCCCCATTAACTCTGCTGCTTTATCAATCAAACAATCGGATCTTCCTTTTAAACTTAGCACATTGGGTTTTAGATATTTAGGAATTAATGTGACTCGGTCTCTATCCTCTCTTTATATTGCTAATTTCGCCCCATTACTGAATCAGACCAAAGCTGATTTGCACAGGTGGAACTCCTTGCCTTTGTCACTAATAGGTAGAATTAATGCTGTTAAAATGAATATACTGCCTAAATTTATTTTCTTGTTTCAATGTCTTCCTTTATTTTTACCCAAAACATTTTTCAAGTCATTTGATCAAATTATTTCCACTTTTTTTGTGGGGTGGTAAACCTCCCAGGGTGAGATTTTCGCTTCTGCAAAAATGTAAGTTCAGTGGTGGTCTCGCCTTTACCTAATCTTCTGTTTTGTTATTGGTCAGCGCATATTCACAAATGTATTTTTTGGTGTAGATTAGAAGCGCAATCACTCTCTTCATCTTCCTTACTGGCCGTACTCTCCTCTTCTCTCCCGATGAATCCTTCCAAGTTCACAAACAATCCAGTGGTGCTTTCCACCTTTAAGATTTGGTTTCAGTTTAGGCGCCACTTTAAATTTTTGTCCACCTCCACCTTCATACCCATAACTAAAAATCATCTATTCCCCCCTTCACTTATGGACTCCACTTTTATGATTTGGCAGAACCAAGGCATTAAATGTTTCAGAGACCTCTATAAAGATGGTATCTTTTCTACATATTCTGATCTGATGTTAGATTTCAATTTACCAGCTAACCATTTGTTTCGATATTTCCAACTACGACACTGTGCCTCCACTCTTTTTACAGGTTTCCCTTCTCTTCCAGCCAAACAACCATGGGATGGTCTTCTAACTTTGAAACCCATAGAGAAATCTCTTATATCAAAAATTTACGCACATTTAATTTCATTTGATGATGATTTGATGACTAAAGCTCGAATTTCTTGGGAAGGTGAATTAGGCTTAAACCTCACAGACCAGCTATGGGATAAAGCTATCCTTAGTATACGGTCCAGCACACCATGTGCTAGATTACAACTTATTCAGTTTAAAGTGTTGCATAGAATCCATTTATCAAAATCTCGACTCTCTACAATCTATCCAAATATTGTGGACCAATGTGACAAGTGTCAAGGATCTCCCTGCAACTTAACCCATATGTTCTTTTCCTGTCCTAAGTTACTGAAATTTTGGGGTGATTACTTTATGATCATGACTAATATTCTTAGGAAAAATATCAATATTCACCCTTTTATAGCGATATTTGGGCTCCCTGTTGACTCCTGTCTTAACCAAATAGAGTCTGATATAATAGCTTTTACATCCCTCCTTGCAAGACGACGTATCTTATTTTTATGGAAGTCTCCTAAACCCCCGTCTATTTCATTTTGGCTTAGAGATGTTATGTTTTTTCTTAAATTAGAAAAGATTAGACTCTCACTACAAGGCTCCTCAACTAAATTCTTTAATAAATGGCAATCTTTTTTAGATTACTTTCAGTCTTTACAAACGTTAACTTCAGATTGATCTCTCACACCTCCACCCTACTCTGTTTTATTATTGTTTAGGTATTGTTGTTTTTTGTTGTAATTTGTTCTGTCTACCAATTATTGTCACATTTGATACATCTAGGTAATGTCTAATATTTAAAAGTAAACACAGGTATCTACAAGCTATGACTTTTTTTTTTTTTTTCTATTATTTCCATTAGCTCAATTAATATTCTTGTACACCACAGATTTGATACTGCTTGTACTTATTTGATTTTCTACTGCTCAGAGACTGTTGTGATGTTCTTGTTTCTGCTGTTGCCCCTTGTCGGAGGGCCTTGGGGTTGGATTGGGAATGGGGGAAAATGATATAAAAAGGCAATGTATAATGAATGCATTGTATTTATGCTCCTTTGTATGCTCTGTTACATTGCTCATAAAAAGATTAAAAAAATAAATAAATAAAAAAAATAAAAAATTAATATCAAAATATTGTCTCAGTTGTCCACAAAAATTCACAAAGGTCAACATAATCAACCAGGTCAGAGAACAGACTCTTTTATCAGTCCTCACTCTCACTGACTGTGCTGACTGTGTTTGCTCATTAATTTACTTGTTCATCGCTGTGGTTTTGTTGTACAGCTGTTTCCTGACTCCTCTTCCTCATATTCTTACTAATAATGATGTTAAGGAGCCACTGTTTGCATCACTTTGGGTTCAACCTAACTGTACAAATTGACATCTAAACATAGTGTACATTATTACTTTGCTTTTCCTGAATGTTTTTAACTGTTTCAATGGGAGGGACTTGAATGTGTGTGTGGTTGTGCTCACGTGGCTTTCAGGCAATAACATTGATTAGAGATGTGTTTTTCTTCAAGCTCAAACTCTGCATCCCTTCTTGGATGCATTTTTCATTTAACCCATCAAGACCTCCCATTTTGATTATTGGATCAATAGGCATTAAACATTTTTGATCAGGTTTTGGTCACCAACTGCTGTTTGGGTCTTCGAGGGTTAATCTGGCTACTGCAAATGCTTTTTCTTTGTAAGCTTTTCTTATTTTTATCTTCCTTATTAGGTGATTATTACTCTTCCTGTTACTCAGCTTTTATTTGCTGTAGAAAGACAACAAGAATCTTCTGTCAAGAGACATCTAGGATCTTACAATAAATACCTAACACAACAGATTCCAAATATCATCCTATAAATTGAATAAAATCTTGAAGCTGTACTGCTCCACATATTTAAGCTGTGAGAGGTGGTTTCTTTCATTTTGCCTTGAATGATCAAGTAGAAATGAACAAGCAGAGAAAAATGAGGAGGTGATTTAGGAGGGAGTGAATGTGACCCATGGAAAAATGCTTTTATTGCTTGCCATGGCTGGTGCTAATGGTATGTCATTGCAGGAAGGCAAATTGAGGTTAGAAGGCACTAGGTGCAGAATAATCCATGTTCATCTTTGACAATTCTAGGAAAATTAATTCTGACAGAAAAACTTGGCACATGGACTAGTGTGAATGCTTCTCTTCCAGTGCTGGTGCAAAAAAAGGAAACCAAGAGTCCCGGTACAGAACAATAGTCTGCTGGCAGCATGCCTTGTTTCAGCCTTTGAAAGCCTTTAACAGATCACTTCCTCTCTGCACTAACGATATGGTGAAGGCTATCATTTGATCCAGACTATAGAGAAAAACTATCCAGAAGAAGTCCTTCAATTTGTTTGGCAGCAAGTTCATTAAGTCCAGTTAGTATGAAGAGATAAAGAAAGGAACTGCTCTCCTACTGCAAGAAAAAAAAGAAAAGGCTGAAAATACTTTCCTGGCATTTGTCACATCATGCTGTGTTTAACTGAAAGAACAAATGCAGGCAGACAGAAGGTTTGACGTGCATTGATAGCTGAGATTGTCCTACCATTTGGCTCTGCAGGGCTACAATTTCAGTCACATTTCCTCGATAGCGATTCTTTGTGGCACTGAAAGGTGTATATGTGAAGCAGATTAGGTGTCTGCAGCTGCACAATGGTAAGAAAACCACAGGAAAAAACATGACTTTTCAGCTCCAACAGCAGCAAATATCTATTTAGAAAACAACAAAAATCTACCTGTCTTTTCCATGAACATCCAGTGTTATTATCTTCATCTGTCAAGAGCATGACATTTTAGTTGACGAGTTACTGTCATAAACATAACTGTGATTTACATTTTTCTGTTGTTTTTATTCCGCTTGTGTTACAATAGTAGTAAAAATGATGTAGTTATTTACACATACAGGAAACATTATGAAGATGAAGAAGAAACATTTGTTGGAACACATGAATTAAAATTACATTTGGTTCCTTTTAGGCTTATGAAACAAAAATTCCTATACAAAGCCTATTACTGGCATACAGTATTCAGAGGAAAAGTTATTGATAATGACAGGTTCCACTAGAAGTGACATGATTCAACATTATGTCATTAAGAGACCATCACTCAAGCCTCAAATGTTGGAAAACGATGATGAAATAGTGATGAAATATGACATCTTTGGTTCATCCCGCTGATGTTATGCAGCTAAATGGAGATAATTATCACAATTATGCAAAATAAGTGCAGCTGACTCAAATTATTACAAGAAGGTGATTATGTAATACTTGTGGCAGGCCAGCTGACTACGGGGCTATGTATTCACTCCTGTGTGTCCATCTGTCTATCAGCAGGAGCCACAGAAACTTCTGCACCTATTTTGATGAAACTCAGTGCTAGGGTGAACCCACACACCTGTGATCATCAATCCGTAGCTTGTGTCTGACATCCATCCCGTGTAGTATTTGGAAATTCACTAAATCAAGGGAGCAACAAAGGCATTCTGATATTTGTGGCATTTTTTTCTTATACTTAAGTAAACAAATGGGATAGAAACAAGTGGTGCCAGGCACAACAAACCCCGCCCCTCGCACGTATTGTAGCTTATTTTGGCATCATTATTTTGGCAGTTGTAATGTTGACTCTATTATGAATACAATTTTCTGAATGCAATGTTGAAAATCTGTATATTTGTCTTTATATAGATGTATGTATTTTTCAGACAGACAGACAGACAGACAGACAGATAGATAGATAGATAGAGCCACACAACTAACTAACCCTAACCCTAACCATGTGTCATAATTAGGTTTAGTAAAGTTGTGAAAAAGAGAGAAGAGAGGACCCCTGGCCATTGTGGAGGTCTATGCTCACTAATGAACAAAACCTAAGGATGAGCAATACAGCCCCCCCCCCCCCCCCCCCCAAAAAAAAGTGAAATTTAATAGGTTTATTTTCTGTCCACATAAACTCAAAACAGGAGTGAAAAGAGATTTCTTTATCCAAACTACACACTGTAATGTATGTGTGCAATATCATCAAACAATAACAATTGTAAGGTTGTCAGTGTGCATGATTTGTAAAGAAAATATTCAAATTTTAAGTGAAATACAGCAATAACCAGAGAGATATACTCAAAGTGAATTTTATTGCAATAAAAAAACAGGTTGCATTTTAGACCTTCATTAAGCAAGAAAGGTCTTGATTTTGCAATTTTCTCATTAATCAAAATAATTCAATATATTGCCCAGCCCTCATAGTACTTAAAGTAAAATGATGGCAAAGTTTGTGGTGGGATTGAAAGTCCCACCTATAGGAGGATTTAATTAGCGCTTTGAATGAATAACATTTCACCCATTTCTCTCTCTGTCCTTGGTAATCAGTTCTGGGCCATTAATGAGAGGATGACTATCGACTGGAAAAGCAGGCTGCTGATAATTGAATGTGGAGAGGCCATTAAACATTCCTAATCAAAACAAACACTCTAAACCCACAGTTCCTGCAGAACAATAAGATGCAACAATGGAAGCTTGTTAGTTGAAAGGCAGAGGAATAATGTGCTCTGTATCTATCTTAGGCTGTTGTTCTTTTTTCCCCTTTTGCCTATCATTGCTAACATTTCAGAATTGACAAGCCAGAAAATGAGCTGAATTTCCCGGGCATGACAACTTATTGAATTTCTCAAGTTGGTGTTTTGAGATGGGACTGACTAGAAAAACACTTTGTAATTGAAATGTTCTCTGACGCTCTATTCCTCATGCAAACAGGTCGGTAAATCACCAACAGTGACTATGGTCTTACGTTGGAAATCACTACTCTGCTATTGACTTAGCACAATTGATCTGGATTCAGTGTCACCACAGCTCATATGAAGTTAATAGCTCATTATACCTAGTTGCCAAACCAAACCAACAACCCTTTAGCTTTTGCTTGAGCTCATTGGAGACTGATGGTTGTGAACGGGATCAAATAAAATCCATTAAACAACGGGAGCAAAGTTTATTGTCAAATTTAGCAATTAAACAGTAATACACGTGATTTTACTACTATGTTTCTGTATAAAAATAAGAAGAAATCACCTGTTAATCAAATACACTCAGTGCCATTATGATATTTTGTTGATGAGTTGAGGGTTTTGTGCTTTTATGCCAGATTTAAGGTTGTCAACCATAATATCTAATTGATTCATGACATCGGCATGTCTAATTAATGATCTGATCTGCATTATTCTTATTCCCACATTACTCACACTACAATAAATATTCTAATTAATGCAAATGTTTTTATATGCAAATCTGTGGAGACCTGTTGGGCTTTTATGACATGCTGAAAATGTTATTGGCCTTGGGTGTTTGGAACAGTAAGTGTAACCGTCTCCATAAACAGCCTGTGTTGTATTTATTTGCATGACAAAAGCAGACATTTATGTGAAAATGTCATTGTTGATTTGACCTTGTTATTGTCTCATTAGCTATACACATGTAGACATATATGTAAACTGGTGTTCTCTTGAAGGCTCCCAAAGATTATCCATTCAAAGATAGTACAAACGAAGAACACTCCTCTGTGTGAATCATTATGACGAGCACGTTGCATCTTCAGTAATTGCGTGAGGGACCTTGCTGTTGCACTCGAATTTGTTTGTGTTGTTCTTTCAAGGTCCGCTGCACCTCAAAAGGACAGTCTCTCCTTTGCCTTTCTGTGGCGGCTTGACAACATGACTCCCTGTCCAGTAGAGCAGAAAAAGAGGACCTAGTCCATGTCCCTTCTGACTGGCATGTCGCTCACATTGTTCGGATGGATGGGGCCAGAGAGGAGTTACTTGTAAAAACCAGGCATACATTCATGTGGAACATGGGGAGTTATTTCAAAAGGCAGAGCCTGTGGCTACTGTAGCTCTCTTTCCACAGGTCACATTGATATAATGCTACTGGGGACCTGAACACTCAGCTGCTTTATAAAAAATATTTGTATGTTTATATACATGTAGTCACAGTATGTGTACAGGAGACCATTTTAATTTAGTGCAAAAAATTAAGTTATGGTTTACTTTCTGTCACCTAAATTACCATATTTTACCATACCTTTCTTACATCTGTGAAAGGTTGCAATTCTGCTTTTGCAGCAAACTTTCAGATAATTCAGTTAAACCTTAAAGAACCTCACTGAAAATGTCTTTGGGTACTGAACAATCTCCTGCTGGTTGAAAAGTGCATAGGTATGTTTTGGAGGATGTTCCAGTACAGTATGGCTTTCAGCATCTAGTCTGTTAACAGTGAAAAGAAATTCAACTGCTCCAACTTCTAAGATAATTGCTGCAGGAAATCCCCCTTCAACATGTCCCCAAAATTTTTATTTTGCCCCACATTGGCTATATTTTCTCAGTGTTTCCAGTGTAGTTAACTTCAATGCTAGTGTCAGGTTACTTAAACTTGGTACTTGGTACTTAAATGTCCAGTAGGTCATTTTGGGGACTACAACTTGTAGATAATGTTGTCAAATTGCATGGGATCATGGGAGTTTGATGAAAATTTATCTGATGTAACTCAGGCAGACATGATGTTTATGGATGAGTTAATGTAGCCTATGGAAAATTTATTTTTAGTGGTGTATATTCATATTAATGGTTCAGTGTGTATGATTTAAGACAGGGGTGTCAAACTAATTTTCTTTCAGGGGCCACATTCAGCCCAATTTGATCTCCAGTGGGCCGGACCAGTAAACTAATAGCATAATAACATATAAATAATGACAATTCCAAATTTTTTTAAATGCAAAAAATAACATTCAATTATGAAAACATTTACATTTTACAAACTATCCAAACAAAAAAGATGTGAATAACCTGAAAAAACAGAAAATGCTGATGCAAAATAAGAAGAAATAATACGAAAAATTTGATCAATATTCTGCCTCAACTCATGATTTCTACATGTGCATTACAGATCAGATCTACCAAGACACAAAACAGGCAGAATACTGTTAAAATTGCACTTATTTTTCTTCAGACATTTCAGGTTGGTCATATTTATTCAGGTTATTGACGTTTTATTATTAAAGGATATCAGAGTTTGATGTTCTTTGCAGTAAAACAAAGAGAAAAAAAATTGGTGTTGCCACTATTTATAGGCACAACGTCATTACTTTTTTCACATTAAACCAAGAAGAAAATTTGGAGTCATTATTTCTAGGTTATTATGCTGTTATTTTCAAGTTTGATGCCCGCCGGCCGGATTGGAACCTTTGGCGGGCCGGTTTTGGACCCCAGGCCTTATGTTTGACACCTGTGATTTAAGATGATGCATCTGCAGAAATGTGGTGTAATGTTTACTATGTTTTTGTTAGCTCTCTGAAAATGAGAATTGTTGCGTTTTTGTTCCCTCAGATTAAGTCCTCCATAGAAACAGAGAGAATGAGTGGCCTCTTCAAAAGTCGCTCAAAACAAGCTTCTTTGTCTTATTAAAGAACTCTACTATCATGTTACAGGTTTTCTCAGTTGCTTTGGTACATTTCTCGAATCATCCTCGACATTTGCAAAACAGTAAGTGCATTTCTCAAAACAATTGATTACAAATAGCAAAACACCATGGATTACCTGCGGAGGCCAGTCTCTTGCTCAAAATCCTTAGTTCATCTCTCAAAAGTAAATATCTGTGCCAATGAACATGTCAGTGCCATCAGAACGACAAGTTCTTGTGTCATTGTGTATCGATAAGACAGTCAAATTGCTTAGTCATGTCAATATAACAGTGTACTGTGGAGGGATGTTCTGATGTAAACTATGGCTAAAGTTTTGATGACAATTGTTGTAAATTGTAAGTGACACCTTAATGTATATGGGAGATTTATTCTAAGACACTGGACAAGATTCGCATTTACACTCTTGCTATTTGTTTTGTAATTTGTTGACAGACCATGTCATTGCAGAAAGGAAAAGACAGCACTGCATAGCACAAAGAAAAAAAACAAAAGTAGAAATGTGAACTTAGGACAATGTCCTTCGGGAAAACTGTATGCAGTGCTGAAGGAATTACAGTGCAGCCTTCCTACACCTCCTGACGTTCCTGGCTGTTGGGCCACAAATTCTCATCCACATCACAACAAATATGTTCTCTTTGTTAGAGAAAGTCAAGATTCACCTGGGAGCAATTTACCAACTCAGGACACATTCAGAAAAAAAAAGTCTAATGGAAATGTATTGAAATATGCCTGACATATTATGACAACTTGTTCAGCCATTTTGCATGTAAAGACTTATGTGATGAACTAATGCCTAAATGCTGTGGGGGGTGGGAATATTCAACAGAGACCCATTTTAATACATTTTGATCAACATGACAAGCAATTGATATTGAAGGAAACAGCAGAGAATTCTACCTAATCATTTACATGGATGTACCAAAGCATTTGCAACTTGTTCAAAGAAATGAGAAACTGCTTTTTCACCCTGGCGAGTCACTAGTTCATCGCAGGGCTATGACAAAAACATAAAAAAATTAAATAAAACAATCATAGCCTACTAACTAGGGTTGGGAATCTTAGTTGTAAGGCCGATACGATACACATCTCAATACAGCATCTCCGATCCGATATATTAAAGATACGTGTGTGGCATCTCACAATGCAATGCAATACGATACAATTCACACCCAAATCATGATACAGAGCAATTAAGCACATTCTGATTGAACAAATTCATTCTGGTTTAAAAAAAAATGCAGTGCAATTCAATGAGCTTGATTATTTATTTATCAAATAAGACCATGACTTTTTGCAAAGTGGCTTTAGTTCCATTTCCGAACATGTGCCTCATATTCAGTCAGGTGAAAAAGTTAGGACTTTGTTCCCAAAGTTGTTTCCCTGCATGTTTCTAACACTCAACTTCTTGCTCCGTCGCCAAATCCATTTGTAATGAAATGTATTTGTAATATAGGTAAAACAGAAAAAGGTTGTGTCACTTTAAGAGACACCTGCGCAAGGTATTCTGGGATGTGCTGTTGGATCTGTATGACACTGTTTAAGGAAATATCTCTAGTATGTCCTGCAGTATTCAGTACAGCTGATATAGTACTGTACACGTTCAGAAACCACATGTGGTCACCTCCTTCTGTGTCTGTCAGATTCACATACAGACATTACAGTATTCATCTGCGGCGCTTGTGCCCCAGGCCATCCACGGAGCTCAGATTGTGGTGTGCTGTGTACACATCAGAGAATCCACGGCACATGTTAACGTGGGTCTGAAGGAAAGAAGAACTTTACCCAAATAAATAGTAACACTTTTAAATGCAAGTAAAATATATTCTGTTGAATGGATTGAATTTTATCGATACAAACATTCAATAACCAATACATCGCAATATCATTCCAAACTTTTCATTCACTCGCAGCTTTTCTACTGGTGCACTGGGGTTGTGCATGCGCGTGTCAGCGTATCGATGCGTATTGGATAATCTTCCCATCCCTACTACTCACCAGAGATGCTCATTATTTATATACAAAATCCATCCTCCTATCTTTGTGCAAGAAAACTTCAATGACCCTGTCATAGAGGTGATCTGTGCATTTCAGTTCCATTAATAAGCTCTTTTCAATGCCATGGAGGCCAAGACTGCAAGTCGCTTCTGTCCAGTCATATTCTTGGCATAAGTTTCCATTCTCTTGAGGGCAGAGCATCGCTCAACCAACTAGGTAGTGTCAGGGTTGGCCAACCTCTCCTCACAATGTCCAGCTTTTCTGGAAAAGTCTGCCTTGAAAGTGGATTTTTAAGTATATCTGAGACCAAATCCTGTTACTTTCCTCCTTCAGCTATTGTGGGTGTAAAAATTTTACCTCAAATGTAATAATAGTTCAGTTCAATTCAATTAAATGAGATTTATTAGCATGAATCAAAAAGAATATTGCCAAAATATATCAAACAATAGTTTTGCGCTTGCCATCCAAACAGAGGAAGGATAAATACTGACAACATTGTGGGCCAGCTAGCTGGCACTGTGAGGTGAAATTGAAATCTGATTGGTTAAAGAAACAGTCCTGATACTTTACACTTTAAATTACATGGGCCAGCACTACTGATTTTGAAGGCCGAGGGCAGATTAGATTAACCCTGGCAACACATAGAGACTGAAATCTGATTGGACAAAATATCTTACATCCACATACATGTACTGGAAACAGTGCAGCCAAAAGAAACGCTTAGAAATGAAGAGAATAGTCTATCGGGAATAAATTTCCTAACATCTGAATTTCACGGTAGATTCTTTCTTCAGCTCCGTCAATTTTAGTGCATTTCCAGTTGATGAGTTTGTTGATAGTCCTGCAGACTGCAAAAACAGATTTAATCTCTCCACTAAAAAATAAGATTATAAAACAAGGGAAGCGGGCTCCCTGGTTTAACTCTCATACCTGCCAATTAAAGCAATGAATCCAATAACTTGAGAGAAAGTGGTGTTCTCAGACAAGACTTGAGTCATTGTCTTTGAGACAAAACAAGAGAAAGTGTCAGCAGTCATCTTGAATCCCTTACTTAAAAAAAATCAAGTTAGAAATCAAGGGGTAATAGTGGACTCAGACCTGAACTTCAACAGCCACATTAAATCAATAACATCATCAGCCTTTTACTGTTTCAAAAACATTGCCAGAATCAAAAGTTTATTGTCTAAACCAGACTTAGAGAGACTTATCCATGCTTTTATCTCTAGCAGGTTAGACGACTGTAACGGCCTTCTTACTGGACTCTCTAAACGAGCTCAGACAGCTGCAGCACATCCAGAATGCTGCTGCTTGGGTGCTGACTACAACCAGGAAGTACAACCATATTAGCCCTGTGCTCAGGTCTCTGCACTGGCTTCCTGTCACTCAGAGAATAGACTTTAAAACAGCTCTGCTTGTGTGTAAGTCTCTCCATGGTCTCGCACCAAAGTGCATCTCTAATATGTTGGTCCAATATGAACCATCTCGGACCCTGAGAATCTCAGGGACTGGTCTTTTGCTTTCGCCCATTATAAGAAAATGGGAAGATTTTAAAAAAATATTTAAAAAATTCTAACTTTGACTTACCTCTCCCAAAATGTAATGGCATCTATTCTGGGTCACTGACAATCTATAATCCCAATTTGGTATGAACTGAACCAATAGTTTTGCTGCTAAAGTGTTAACAAACTGAAGTGAAAACAATACCCCTTGCCTCCCCCAAAGAGGGGCAGGGTAATAACCTAAATAACTCCTCCAGAGTGTCTGTTTTAGGTCAGTTTGGCCCGGATAAAGGCTATTACTATTATGCAAATTAGGTGATGGCAAATTTTAGCAAATTCTAGTGACTAGGGCAGACAATAGATAGTTTCCTTACTCAGTCGTCTTCCCTTTAAATTCTTATTTGGACATTACATTGGGCACTTTCTTCATAGTATTTCTTGCTGTTCATATACCAACAGACAATATTTTTCAGATGCTATGCAACACCAAAGGCTTCTCTCACTACGCACGTCATGTCAGTGAGTAACAGGTGGCTGGAAGACAACGATTAAAGTTGTGGCTCTGTATGACTGTGGCTTGTCGTACTTTGATAAAAGCTAACAAATAACATTCCTGAGGTACCTTCGTATCCTAATGCTGATGCTCATAAATTTCAAGGATTCTAATTTACTTTTTGTCCCCAGTGATTTGATAAATGTTTCAAATTAACTGTAACAAATTGCCCACCTGTGCCCGTATATCCCTGTTTATGAGAGTGGGTATATTTAACCAAACAACATATTAACTGCAGCATCCAAAAGTATGTTTGGAAAGTTAGAAGCTAAATCACTCATTGCTAAAGGTGTTTCAAACCACTGCCAAAGTCCAGATATACTCTAATTACCTCTGACCTTCCCTCCTACAATACCTGTATCCAAACCTCAGTGCACCACCAGACACCCACATAATCTGTTTATATGAGATGGTATATGATAAAATATAAATATTCCATTACTGGGTTTATTTTCACATACAATGACACATGAGAAAAGATAATCCCTTAATGTGACCAGTGGCGGCTGGTAAAATTTTTGGCACGCAAGTCAGTTTTTGGATGCACTATAACCATAGATCACCACTAGGATATGCCAAAGCACATGCACCACTATTTTAAAAATTACTGATTTGAATTTAAATGAAAATAAATAGTTTGTGTTTTTAGTCAATTACTTTTTTTATTAGATACCAAACTGGAAGAAAAAACTCTGAGGCACTCTCTTTAAACAGCTTCAAGCCTTCATCAGGAAGATCAAACGTTTGACTTCTTGATGAAGGCTTGAAGTTGAAACGCGAAGAAATGTTTTTTAGATGTCTGATGTCAGCATATCAGTTGCCTCTGTATATGTGCCAAGTTTGAAGTAAATTGAAGCAAAATTGATGTTTTTATAGACATTTGAAATGCCGCCCATTATAAGTAAATGGGAGATTTTTTTTTTTTTTTTAATTCATTAAAAATTTGAACTTTGACCTATTTTTCCTCAAATGTAACCACATCAATTCTGGGTCACTGGCAATCTATAAACCTAATTTGGTATGAATTCTAGTGATGTCCCAATCTGGATTTTTTTTTGCCTCCGTTACAATCCGATTTTTTCTATGATTAGTTTTTCCGATACTGATCTGATACCGTTACTTTTTACTTTGAAATTTTGATTTAAATTTGGTGTCATTAATAGGTTATTATGCTGTTATTTTACTTGAGATAACAATTGTGCTGAATGTGGAACCTGAAGTAAAACAAGTATGACACCTTTGACTCTTAAAAACTTGAGTGTAATTTTTGCACTTTCCAAATAATGTGGGCCAAATTAGAACCTTCGGTGGGCTGGTTTAGGCCCACGGGCCGTATGTTTGCTACCCCTCCTACAGGTCAGTCCAGGGATTAGAAGGGATGCGTTTCGTGCCATATGTACCTCACAATGAGTACACGCATATCATACGACCGTACAAACTGAAAGCAAAACTTATAGATGCTTTACTAATTCACTAAAGGACCCCACAGAGTCGGGCACACTGTGTGCATACTGTGACCAGCGTGGACTCCGCAGACATTTGAGGTTTCATAGTTGAACATACCAATTTCCTACATTTGCATCATCCTACATTGTGTGACACCAAATACGTGTATACTGAATTGTAAAAACTGAGCCTTGCGTGGACGTGTCCAGCAGAGGTCATTTAGCAACTTTTAGGACAGACAACAGATACCATCCTTACTGAGGAGTTGGAAACACTGCTTGACTGTTCTGTCTGCACTGATGTCAGCTTAGTACACTTATTGTTACAGGTTGAAAACGCTGCAATCTGAACCCATGCTTCATCGTATTCTGCTTTTTCACAACAGTTCACTGTAAACGATTACTGTAGCTTCAACCATTTCTTTAAAAGAAAAATCTTCAAAACAGCTTTATAGAGGTGACTTTTCAGTGGAGAGTTGTTACTTAAAAGGAGATCCACAGGTAGTTAACAGTTCACATCCATGGAGTCAGGGGAAAGAAGAATGGTCCACAGAGAGCAGCAGCACAGACAAAAATATCTGACTTTTAGTTGGAGGTAGTTGGTCAAACTTTATGAGTCCTATACCTTCTATGATGCTACAACATTGCATCCAACTCATCAGATACATTTGTTTTCAGTTGTTATTTTCTATGTGCACATAAAAATCCCTGTGGAAACACAAAAATAAGTGCTAATGTTAGCGGCACAGCTGCCAGCTGACAAGCTAACAAACATCTGCAGCTCCTACCTATCACTGGCTGTTTCTCAATATGCGTTCTTGTCTGTTCTTTCGTTCTTGTGTTCTTGTGAAACGTCATCAGTTGCGGCCCAAGTACTGTTCCAATAGCAAGTTTGCATAAACCAAGAACGCATGGAATACCTGGATGTCGTTCTTGTAAGATAGCTAAAGCCAAGGATGCACTGGTTGGTGACTCGTGTAGACCTGGCTGAGAGATAATTCCCAAGATGCACTTCGTGCTGGCTTGGCTGGGAGCCGGGTGGTTGTGAGCCTGCTGGCTCAACTGGGACTGGCCCAAGACTGCCCCGGGGTTGGCATGTAAATACTTGTACTTGTATTCAGTCTGAAAAAAAGTGACATTGGTGCATCCCTAATTTTTACTGAAAAAATGCAAAACACAGAGGGTAATATTACAATAATGGTTATAAATCACTTCAGACAGGTTCAATTTAGAGGAAAATATCATATGGGAACAACCACAAAAGTTGCACTGGGTCTTTATGGGTTAATCCTTTACACGCATACTGCTCATTTTCTTTACATCGGGAACCCACAGAAGCATCAAGGGCTCAGTCCTTGGTAGGATTCCGACAATTAAAACAGTCCTTGAGAGAACATTGATGACATTTAGCACTATACCAATATAGCAACAAAGAACTGTTACCTCACTTGACATTGAGAGACACCAGGTGACTGTGAACAAAGTTGTGTACAATAGCAGAATAAAACAGCATACTATTAGAGTAAATAAATATACACACACAAGTTCACACACTTTGACACTGCCTTGACTTTGTTCAGATCTAAACTGTCAGGCAAGTAACATAGCAGCACCATTAATGACTGTCTTCACTACAAAGTCATAATTACATATATCAGATTTGATGCAACATATTCACTGAGTTACAGTATGAATAATTCACTAATCACAGTTTTTTTAATATATATTTTTTGTTGACCAAACTCGGCATAATGGGCTCTATATATTATTGGTAAACATGAAAATAAGCATGACAAGTAAAAATAAACTGGCAGCATTTTACAACCCTGTCATTCACATTGATGGATTATGATTAATTACACTGCAGCCCCTGCTGGGACGTCAGTCAGACCGACTGAAATGTGGTTCTTAATGCTGAGAGCCAGCTGAGTCGGGCTGCAGAAGAGAGGAGAAAACAAACCTGAACTCCCCTTGTAGCTCCTCCTCCACCACTGGCTGCACAGTTAAAGTAAGCTGCAGCAGCCTGATACAGTCATGCAGAAATCATAAAGACATGCTTTAGGCTTGCACAGCATAGGTTTAACGCTCAACAAATGCAGTGGCTCTGCAGCGAGAGGCCCAGTAATTTTTCATATATTACAGCGATGATATGACGGGCCTTGGCCTGTGCCAATACGTCATCATAAAAGCCATTCAGTGAAAGGCTGATAGCACAGCAGCGTACGGGGAGAGCTCCTCCATCTGCTAATAAAGAGCACATTTACTGGTCATGGAATTTGGTGTATATATGTGTGTAGGGGTGGTTGAATTATAGTTATGGTTCCGGGGTGGCAAGAGAACCTGTAATGGCGCTCTTTTAGAAGACAGACTAGTATCTGCAAGGCTTTAGCACACAAACACACATACGCATGCCATATACTGTATAAAAACTGGATGCAGCCACTGAGACACTGGTTATTACTGTTACTATTAAAGCATAGAGTTTGCACTCTGGCCAATGCCATGTTGGGTTTTTGGCACCAGAAGTGACCAGATTTGTATCCACTGCCAGTATGAATATGCCTTGCCTAGACTCGGCATGGCTTGGCTTAACTGCCAGCATGTAACATTTGCACCAGTTATCATAGTGATGCAGTGTAAACCTCTTGTTAACTGTTGCCACAAGTAAGGCAACATTAGAGTGCAATGAAACACAAAACTGTGAGTTACATTTTCTGAAAGGAAACGAATTAAGAATGTTTTTCATGAGAGTACATTTGTTTACACTTCAAAGATGGTGGTTGAAATAGGGGACAGAGCTAGCTGTTAGTTAACCCATAAAGACCCAAACATCCACCAGCGACCAAAAGCATCTACTAATCTAAACTGTTTCATACCTGTTGATCCACTAATCCTATCAATACATTTAAATGATTGAGGTAAAATGCAGTTCCTCATAATTTTCATGGTTATCAGATATGACCCATTTGGATATTCAGAGGCTCTGTAGTGAATGGGGAAACACCATCTTCTGCAACATTGATTTACCAGTAAAACCCATGTAGTTTGACAAATGACAGAAGTTATACTATAACTACTGTCATTTGTCAAACTATAAAATGCAAACCAGGGAAGGATGATATTATAATAAATGGTGATAAATCAGTTGGGAAAGACAAAAAATTATGTGGAGGTTGTGACAAAAATAGTTGTGCATCATTAAGGGTTTTAAGAGTGGAACAATTTACAAAAGAACCAGCAGCACATTTAATAGAGGATGAGACTAAAGCACACATGACCAGAATGATTCCCAAGAAAAAAAAAAAAAAAAAATCAATGTGTAGAGTGAAATTACTTTTTCATGGCAGACATTTGTTACCAGCATCTAGTGGTCGTCAGTGGTACTACACTTTCAGATGCTTCCACGGTTTGGATTTTTACTGGTTGGCCCTATAGGCATTTTCAGTGGTGTATATTCTTGTATGTGCACACTTGAGACTTGTTACCATGTTGGGGGGCACATAGTGGCGTAACTTCTACTTCTCTCAGGCAGTGCACATGTTAAAACTCCTGTCCTGAGGAGGAATGGACCACTCACTATTTCCCAGGATACTTGTGTGCTAAATGTTAACTGTAGTCCCCTGACCATGCAGACCTCAAGGGCACTTATGAAAAAGGGCATAAAGACGTGGAGAACAGTAACATGTCAAAATGTGGGGGAGGCTGGTGCTGCTCTGCGTCTCCCTGTGGGCTCGGATAGGACATCTTCATGAGTATAAATAAGCATCACCGTCTACAGTTTGGGATTTATAGCCCGAGAGCCCAAAGTTTTCTCTCACTTTGAGGAAGGAATTAGGACACAGTGTGTGTTCGTTCGTGCGTGCGCAGGCGCGTGTTAGTGTGTGTGTGAGGGAGGGAGGAGGGAGAGAGAGAGAGAGAGAGAGAGAGAGAGAGAGAGCAGATGGAAACATTGCAAGTGAAGGCAAGTTGGGGTGCAGCAGCAACAGCAGCAGGAGCAGTGTTTCCATCCGTGGACTGAGGTGGAGGGGGTGTCCTGCTCCTCGGCGTCGGCAGCCTGCATGCAAATAAGGCAGTCTTCACGCGCCCATCTGTAACCGGTACTTGACTTTGCGAGTCCGCGGGTCCGAAGAGCACGGCATCATTCACGGAGAAGTCTCCAGAGTATTTACCAAGGCTCATACAGGTGACAAGGCAACCGTTTACAACTTCGCCGCCTGTAGCTGTAGCGGTGCGCGCGGAGCGGTGCGCGTGGAGCGGGCAGTTTGTCTACATGAGACCTGCCGCTCATCGCTTGTTTTGACCTGACATTTTTTTCGTGCGCTGCTGTGCATATGTGGCCACATATGACGTATTTGCGCCCGTAGCTGTTTTCTAGACGAAGATTTGGACGATCGTGCGCTGCGTTTTCGGACAAGTTTCCGTGCCGATTGGTCCATTAGTCATGTCCGCCTGGTTTATTAACTTGTGCGTTTGTGTGTAGAGTCACACACACACACACACACACACACACACACACACACACACACACACACACACACACACACACACACACAGCTCAGCCGGCAGAAGTTGGTTGGGAATAATAATAATTACAGTGCGGGACGCGGGGGAGTGAAAAAGAGGGAGGCAGTGGTTGTGGTGGTCCTGAGCATCCTCAGCAGCGCCGTGAGAGGATCCCAACTGCAGGGGGGACCGCTGCTCACTCTTCCTCCCATATCTACTTTGAAAATTCACCAAACCCAGCCGGTGTGTGTGAAGCTCAGCTGTAAACCCGGCCAGACCTGCTGACATTAGAGCCGCAGTCTGTTTGTGTGCGTGTCTGCCTGAGTGGATGGATATGCGGCTCACCGAGGGAATTTGAAAACCAAAGAGGGGGATTACTATCAGTTTCCTCTCCGATTAGAACCTCAAAATGGATGCCGACGACAGGCTGCGGAGACGCCAGTGGATTAGCTTCCCCTCAGCTGATCTGCGTGACATCTGAGCGGCACCAGCGTTCAAAGTTTGGATAATCTGTCTGGAAAAGGAGAGGCTGAAGGTGTAGGATGCAGTCTGGAGTGAAGACGCTCTCCGCAGGTGGAGGTGCGTCACTCTGCTGCCTGCTGCTCCTCTGGCTCATATACTCCCATCTGCTCAGAGAGGGTAAGGACACTTCTACAGCTATTTCTTAGTTTGTCAGCAGCACCATTGTCTCTAAGGGATTCACACTGGGGATGCAGCTGCGCTTGATGCAGTCAGATCTGGTCAATCCCGAGGAGAAAACCCCTAACATGTCCAAATAGATCGCCTATGTCCATGGTCCTCAGCAGTCAGTGCATGGTGACCTTGTTGGACCTTATGGTACCACTGTAACATGGTTTGGAATCTCTGTAATAACATTCATGTAGAATGGTGACATTCTACACGAATCACCTCTGATCCTAACAGGATCAGTAATATTCCTTAGAATTTGCAAGATATTTTGGAGACATTTTGCACCTAACAATCTATGGAAGCCCGTTCCTCTAACTGTGATGGAAATAAGAACCTATAAGTTAAAATTAGAGATGGAGCAATTAATGATCAGGAGCTCAGTTAGCCCAGATAGGAGTTACAACAGTCAGTATCTGCAGATCTGGGCTGTAGTTTCCAATAGCTAATATTTTGCTTTGCAGCTGGGGTTACTGACTTTGAAGTTAAGATACTTTATAACCACACCTAGAAACACACAGTTTTTGCAGTTAGTTTGATGTTCATTTCAATATTTATCAATTAGGTTCTTTGACTTAGATGTTCCATTTAGAAGTTACCTAGTTTTTAATGAGGTCTGAGACTTAATTTCAAATACTTCTTTATGGCAGATATCATCTGACTAGTTATTGACTTTTTCCTGCTTCAAACCCAGACTTTAAAAATCCATCAATTGACCTTGACATGTCAGAATATTCAGATGCTTACATTTTTAGGTATTTGTCTGTAAAGTTCTTTGTCTGTCTGAATTACACGTCTGTAATATTCCTGTATATTCTTAAGTATCTCTTCCAGCTTTTCCTTCACCTTTTCTTCTCCACCTTGGGATTTCCAGGGAATTGTAATTTGTTGAAATTGTGAGACCACAAGCACCACACTTTGCCCATTTTGCTTCCCAGTGCAAACATAGAAATGATGGCCTAACTCCTCCCTTTGGAGGTCTCTAACTTCATTCTGGGTTGAGGCAATATCCAGTCATGCCATGCCTTCCTCTTGAATAATACATTCAGTGGTGCAATTATACCTTCACCCTGACACAGAGAAGAAAGCAAAAGGATGTTTCTCTGCACTTCCTCATTGGTCACTGTCTATGACAAAAACATTTTAGACTCCTGTGCTATCAAATAAAAAAGATGCAGAGAACAGGCTTAAAGTGCTAGAACTTGTTGGAAGATGTTGAACACTAAGTTTGCAGATTAGATCTTTTAATCAAGCATTGGCCGGCAGCATAATTACCACTGTGTAGGAGGGATAGTGCCTACATCAATGTCTTTGGCACTGGGCCGAGTACAAAAGTAGACAGTGATGTGATAAATTAACTGCCTGCGCGTTGAAATGTGCTCCCTTTGCCTCTAATTTACAGTGTTTTCCCCCCCAAAATACTGCTGTCACCAGCCTCTTATTGCAGTCCCAGAACTCCGTGTCAATTCCTTGCATAATATCCAAAGAGCTTCAGTGCCCCCCTCCCCTTCCCCTAAGCCATTTGTTATTGACTCGTTTTCAGTTGAGAATTATCTCATTATCGTGTTATTGTACACAATCGCTTAATCAATGTCTTGTGAACTTTACTACTCTTGCCATTCTGCGAGTAAACAAGGGCTCCTTGTTTGGCTTGTTAGTTCAAAAGCTGCAGTTATGATCAGAGCCTTGGCATTCTCTGCATGTTGCTCACTCCTCTTTTCCAGCCCTGAGCTGAATTTTAAGAATGAAGTGTGTAGTATTTTTTAATCCTTAGTTGTAATCTTCAAATCCTTGAAATCCTCTTTTGAAAGTTGCAGCTCTGACCAGTTACACTGTTGTAAACAGACTACTGACCATGACTGTTGTTCAGGCGTTTCATCAGATAGTAAATGCTCACTTTACAACACTGGTGGAGTGAGAGTAGCCCTCGCTTCCCACCACTAGAATGGAACTACACCTGCAATCTGTATATCTGCATCCCTGTGGGGCCCCTGGAACACAGACATGAGGGGGCGAACTGGTTGGCAGAGAAGGTGAAGCCTAGTGGTTGTGGTGGTGGTGCGCAGTAGTGTCGCCTCCGCCCTTGCCGTAGCTCATCTGTCATGGTGGTCAGGACAGGAAATCAAAGCACAGCAGACCTGCCTCCACCACGATGAATGGCCTGTCAGCCACTCTCCACGTTGCCAGTTTATTCAACGATAAATTTGGACATGTCTGGATTTCCTCACCGGACCACATTCCGGTTCAGTGGTGCAGTCAGAAAGCAGTGGCAACCCCTCTCTGCTTTGTCAACCACAAACCTCTGGGACTGTTGAGAGTATGTGTGAGTGAGAGTAAAGTAAGAGCATTTTAACCACATTAGTAAGCAGGAGGTGGACAAACAGTTGGCCTTTGCTTTAACCTCGCTCATGGAATTCTAATATAAAGAATCAATGCTGGACTGGACAAGAATTGTCCACACTTTGAAAAAAATATTGTAGGATCAAATAAAGCAAAGAGCTGCAGTCTAAAGAGGCTGCAGCTCAAACCCTAACCCTAATATTTGGTAGATTTTTGCAAACTACAATAGCTTTCTAGCCACCTAAAACATTTATGAAAAACTTAAAAAAATACCAAAATGTAAGTAAGTGTTGCTTATCACAAGTGATGAAAGCACAATTATTTAAGGCATGATTTTTTAATTTATAATTTGCATTGGTGATCTCACTTTTAAAATCAACAGCTTGGATAATATTCCAACCACTGTTTAAACTTATTACTGTTCACAATCATTTGGAGTATATTATTATGACAAAATTGTAGAGTTGACACTTTTCTAATAAAAAACATGCTTGCTAAAATTATTTTCAAATTTTCTTGAAAAAAGGCATTTGTGAATTCCTTTTTTTGTGAAGGCAAAAGGTACTTTTGAAGTGAAACTGAGTCTAAGAGGGTATTTTTGATTTGAGTTTTGATCATATTCCCTATGCATGAAGATACACATGATGCTCTCATCCCTGTCGTGTTTTTTAATCATCCCGTTCAAACAAGTTCTACCAGAGGTGATTGGTCTGTGACTGGAATTGGACAGTTTTCTGCTTTAATGGTCATGACCAGTGTTCAAGCAGTCACTTTCAGATATATGCCAATTCTGTGTCAGATTTACACGAATGAGTCAATGTGCAGTGATGCAGACGGTATTGTCCCAGCCACACACACGTAACATCTTTGAAGTCAGTCTGTGCATGAAGCCGCCATGTCACCATAAAGTGAGACTTGAGTAATTGCTTTTCTACTACGCTGTTGACGTAGCAGGTATATAGGGGTCCTGTTCAGACTCGGCATTAATGTGCATCTTTTGTCTTCCAGTGGTAAGTGGACAGCCTTAATATTGCTTTCTTGCCGACAGTATTGGCTCAGTTTGCATTTTTGGTATTTCCTCTTCATGAGAGTATAGGGACTACCATGTACAATTATATACTATTTGTACCATCCACTTCACTGAAGTTCCAAGAGAGCCAAAGTGATACTAAACATGATGTAAAATCATGCAGATCAAGATTGATGTATCCCGATTAATCGCTGCATCAGTAGGTGTATCAGTATACTGCCAAGTCAAGCTAGCCAGAAATGTCCAAAAACGTCTGAGCAAAATTTCAATTTAGCTCATGGTGAAAGATTTGAAGAATAACTACAGAAATTCTATCTTACAGTTTAAAATTTTCCGTCCTCCATCATTACCTTGCTCTTACCAGCTGTTGTGCTGAAAACAGTGTCACAATAATGTACTCTACATTGCGATGATGACCAGTGGTGCTGAAGGAGTACTGTACTTACAGTGGAAATGCAACTCGCTGGTGGCAAACCAAGTCAAACCAAGCTAATCCTTACTGAGTCATGTCAAGTCACGCTGAAAGAATGTCTGTTCAGACCTGACACTAAAATTTATTTAGATTCAGATTTTTTTATTAATCCATAATTATTTCATAAATTAATCCCAGAGGGAATTGTGTTACAGTTGCTCCATGCAAGTATAAGAAAATTAGCTGTGAAGAAATGATCAATTTTCCAAAAAATAAAATAAATATTTATATATATGTAAAGCTCTAAATCTATACATATATAACTCTAAATATATGTATCTAAATATGCACATTAAAAACTGTATTAAAACACAGTTAGAACAAGAAAATTGTACAGTAGCTAAGTAGCCTACTACACAAATATCAATGTAAGTATAAAAGGAATATAAATGAATGATCTGTCACTTTCTCAAATGACCAATCATGATTAAATCTCACTTCCTATTTTAACTTCAAATGAACAAGCTCATCCTATGATGTTGGAAAGTGCACTTTATTTTCCAGCAGACATCGTGGACTGAGCATGTATACTTTCTGCTGCTTTGTAGAAGAAAATAATTGAGGCTCCTGTGTTGCTCAAAGGCTACCTAGCAACTTCTGAGATGGAATGTTTTCTTTCATTGTGAATGAATCAATACAGCATCAATGTACATATGTCAACTCTGACCTTTCTATTCTATTGAATGACTGTAATACAGTTTCCTGATGATGAGATACTGAAGTATTGAAACATATTTACAGATTTCTGTCAGTGAACTGTGAATATTCTATTCCCTCATTTGGAGCAAAAAAAAGTGACTGAGGCAGCACTGCACCTTTGAAGTACTCATAATACATCTCTGTGGGCTTCTTCAAAATTTTACTTGTCTTTAAATCACTAAAATATGCACTTTGCTTACACAGAGGGCATCAGCTGAGTCGATGGTCCATCAGTGTGGCCCAGGACACATTCATGTTCACACTGCTAAATGAATGTGGACTTATGGAGTAGGGATGAACCAAGATATTGGCCCAAAATTGCTCTCAGCCATTGTTGGCTGATATTGGCCATTATCAGAATGATTGCAGGATATTTTATATATTAAAATATTAGCGATAATTTATAAAGTAAAAATGATATTGTTCCAAATACCATTCAAGATTTCTTTTAAATTAAGAGAGAGTAATTAATTTTTGTATGTACTAAAATGAGGAGAAATATGAAGTCTAGATGTATTTTGGTTGTGGGTGTGGAATTATAGACTGGACTTGATGAATTGAAGTTGTTCACTTCTTTGAAAAACTTTAAAAAATACTGTAAGTATAAAATCATTCAGAAAAATTAAGTTGAGATGGTAGATATGTTCTTGTTGTTGATGTTTTATGTTATAATGAGAATGCTCGATGCTGTACACATTTAATTTAATGTAAGCGGTGTATCAAGTGAAAAGGATAGGCAAAAAAAAAAGTTTTGCTGCTAGCCTGTTCCCTTTTTGGTTTTTATGTTTATTATAATTATTGTACTAAGTCCAATGATTCATGTACAAACCAAAAAAAGCATTCATTCATTCATTCATTCATTCATTCATCAATGTATAAGATGTCATTTCACAGATGGCACTGGCTGATATTTACCTGTTGTGCTTTATTAGAGGTTTAATTATGAAATTGCTATGATTGAATTAGTGCTCATTTAAAGATAATCTTATTGACATTTATTTCTTTTCCAAGCACGAAAGGGTAATAAATAACAAAATGAAGAGAAAATAATATTGCATTTTGGCCATCAATATTAATATCAGAATATTAGAACATTACAATTTTAACATCAGTATTAGTGATATACTGATAGGGACTCGTCTGATTGATTGGACCTAATTGTGTCCTCAATGTGTCTTCTTTGCCTTCACACCTAGAGCTGCTAGATCAAGTGAAATACTGCATACTGGCCAGCCTTTGATTACAGGATGAGTTCACTGTGGCATTGTTTATACAATGCCTATACAGTAAATGTTACATCAGTTATTTACATCCAGAGTTGCACTTCTTTTTGGCCAAGATCTAGTATTGATGATGGGGAGAGGTTGACTGTTGTATTAAGTCCATCCCATCCCATAGATTCTCAATGGGGTTCAGGTCTGGACTCTGTGGTGGCCAATCCATGTGTGGAAATGATGTCTCGTGCTCCTGAGCAACTGTTACACAATCTGATACTGATGAATCCTGGCATTTTCATCTTGGAAAATGTCTGTGTCATCAGAAGAGAAAAAACCCACTGATGTTCAGTCCTGGTCATTCAGCATATTCCACATATATACCTCATTTTTCTGGACACATGTTGTTGAACCACGACCTGTACGACTGAATCAACCTCAGATCATAAGACTGCCCCTACAGGCTTGTACTGTAGGCACTAGGCATGATGGGCAATCACTTCCTCCACCTCTCCTCTCACCCTGATACATCCATCACTCTGGAATAGGGTCAGTCTGGACTCATCAGGCCACACAATCTTTATCAATTGAAACACAGTCCAGTTTTGCTCACTTTATGATCTCTAGCAAATGCATACATGTATAATGTTTATTGCAGTTCATTATGAGATGAATTATAGTAGTGCAATGAATGAATGAATGAATGAATATCTATCTATCTATCTATCTATCTATCTATCTATCTATCTATCTATCTATCTATCTATCTATCTATCTATCTATCTATCTATCTATCTATCTATCTATCTATCTATCTATCTACCTACCTACCTACCTACCTACCTACCTACCTACCTACCTACCTACCTACCTACCTACCTACCTACCTACCTACCTATCTCTAGCATTTTATTTTTGAGATTAAGGTGGAGAAGGTCCTTTAACCTAATACAGTTTTGGAGAAATTTAAAAGTTATACATAGACACGATACTTATTTAGAATTGGGTTTTCTGTTAAAGAAGAGTCAGAAACATGTCTGTTTTCTCAATCATAATCCTAAGCAAAAAGAAAAGCAGAAACAGGCAGGTTAGACTTGAAAAAATCAGCCAAGAATGTTGACACAGCGCTAGTTTATAGATTAGTATGTTTTGTTTGTGGATTTCCAGTCATCAGTATTTTTCATATTTTTCCATTTTGTTACTTGATCAACTGACTGTGAAATGTCTGCGGTGGCACAAAGTGATGACACACCTGACAGTTACAGAAACTTTTTTAGCCTGTTTTGGGGACAGTGTTTTATTTTTGTGTGATATATTACTCTGTGTGCTACAATATTAGATTTATTTACACTGTTTGAGATGGTATGGCAGAATTATTAATTACATTACCAGGCATTATGGCAGAATGGGAATAATGGAAAAACAACTAGAACAGTGGTTCCCATTTTTTTTTCCTTTGAGACCCCCCTCTTTGGTTCTGAGAATAGCTGGCCCCCCTTGCCTGCACACACCGACAGAATAAAGTGAATCCAAGTCTCTATTATGTCATTAAACATTAGCATCAGTCAGAGTTTTCCCTCTTTGTCTGTGCTTCAGGGGTATAATGGTAGTTGGTGTACTTAACAGCCATTAGTGAGGACTTGTTAGTAATTACTTTCATTTCCTTATGTTCGAGCCCTTGGATGTGTAAAATACACAAAAACTTCATCTCAGAGGTTGAATTGAGTCTTTTTTCCCCCTTTAGTGGCCTGTAGTTATTGTCTATAGCCAGGAATGCAGCACACTTACCAACAGAGTTCCATCTTCAGTCAAACCTTTGTCATATTAGTGCCACAGGTTGTAAAAGAGCTTTTCACAGCACGTCACGTCATAATTAATGTGTCACGTTGAGCTGTGTGAATAAATCCAATCCGTGCTTCTGAACACAAATAACAATGTCCTGAAGATGGGGGGCATAAACAATGTATCTTGTCATCCTGCTCTGCTGTACAAGCTGTTGATGGGAGTGACAGAACATGTTTTATGAAATACGTCTACAGACTGTGTCACTAAATTTTCAAGTGACTCTCAGTGGCTTCAGCGTCACTGCAGAAGTTTCACTGATGGACTTCCAAGATTTTGTCTGACCTCGACATTGTGTGTGTCTCTGAGATTTCTTCTCCAGAGGTTGTAAAAGTACATTCATTCTGTACTAATGGAAAAAACAAGTCTGGGACTGATGAAAGTGCTTTACTTCAGTGAAAGTGAGAAAGTACAAGTAGAAATGTTCTCAAAGTGTGGAAGTAAAAAGTAAGCTTTTGGAGGGCTGTCTCAAGTATAAAACCATTGTAACTTAACCCATAAAGACCGAAACATCCACCCCGAAACTAAAGTATCTACTGATCTAAACTGTTTGATACCTGTTGATCCACTAATTCTATCAATACATATGAATAATCGAAGTAAAACGTAATTTGTCGTCTTGTCATTGTCATTAGATATGAGCAACTTAGAAATTCAGAGGCTTCAACGTGAACATGGAAACACTGCCATCTTCTGCAACATTGATACACCTGTAAAACCATGTTTGACAAATGACAGTGGATGTAGAGGCTTGTTTTTATGTTCAGATAATGATATATTTTGTTGAAAAAGTCACTTTTTCATAATTTCTTTCTGATTTAACCAAATAACCTTTGAATTTACTCTGAGCTTTTATGAACATCTACCTGATCAGTAAATTAAATATAGGAAAATACCTGATTTTCACTGAAAAATGCAAAATGCTGAGGATAATATTATAATAAATGTTGATAAAGTTGTGATAAAAATAGTTGTGGATCTTTAAGGGTTTTAAGGGTGGAGCAATTTATAAGATTAAATTATTTTGGAAAGACAAAAAAAAATCATTCAGAATATTTGGAATATATGTAGTGCTGTTTCTGTCTTATTTTACATTGTTTTTGTCATTTCATTATTATTTATGTAATTTTGCCATATTGAATCAGAACTTAGGCTATACATATTTTTTGTGTTACATGCAAAAAAATTAACAAAATGAATAAAATAAGCACAAAATCACATCTCTTATAGCACTTAGCACTACATAGAGAGAACTAACCTGTGGACCACTGGTGTGTCTCAGTGCTTTTGCTTGGGATAAGCAAAGTCTTGTTTTTTACTGAAATTTACTGACATAATTTCCCTGTTCTGATTGCAAGGGCAGGTTCACCATTTAACTACATGTAACATTTACCAAAAATGTTCTTTACTGTAGATGCCATACATATCATCTGTCTCATTTTTTAAAGATGTGGCTCTCTTGAAAGACTGAAGGTTGCTCCAAAACACTTTTATAAAGTTCACTTTATCGTCACAAGCACAGCCAGAAAAAAATATTTGATGCACATAGGAATTTTTTTTTTCCAAATCCCAGAAAAATTACAGAGCTCTCAATTCACAGAAGACTATTATTGTAACGAGACCTCTGTATTTGCTGAAATAGGATGAGTATTTTGGGATTTGCAATTTTTTTGCTTTACAAACTGCTGACATGGCTGATTCCAACAGGATCAAAACCACAGACTACCTCTACAGTTATTACAGAATACCTAATTTTTGTGCTGTTGAAAATAAGCACTAAAGCATAAAATCAGAGGCTGGAAGTGTTATGTCCTTTTGTTGCATCTGTATCATTTTTGTTTTCTTACGTCTTTTACATTTTTACCCACCCTCTGAAGGACAGGCAAGGGGTATGGTTTTTCGTTAGGTTTGTTTCTTTGTTTGTTAACACTTTAGCGGGAAAACTATTGTGTCAGTGACCCTGGATAGATCTCATTACATTTTGGGAAAAGTAGGTCAAAGTTCAAACTTTTTATGAATTTTTAAAATATGTTTTCACCCACTGACTTATAATGAATGAAATTTCAAATGTCTATTAAAACATCAATTTTATTTCAATTTACTTAAAACTTGGCACATAACTTAGCTGGATCAATACCAAAATTAGCTACAATATGTGCGAGGGGTAGGGTTTGTTGTGCATTGCACCACTTGTTTTCTTTTAGGGGTGGGTAATGTAGCCAAAAATGTCATATCAGTCCATATAACAGTTAACAAAATAAATGTCAAATCATTATTTGCTTCAAAATTAAAGGCTCGTCTTTGGTTCTTAGTGAAAAATGAATGCACCAGATGGTTATTTGCAGTTTAAAGTCTGCAAAAATATACTACAAGAAGAAAACAACATAAAAGATTCAGAGACACATAAAAACACACCTGTAGTCTCAAAGTGAGTGTTAAAATTACATAAAAGATGAGTACTTGTGGTTTTAAACTACTCCTTATGTCCAGAACACTTAACAAATAGTGGAAGATTTCAGAAATTCAGATTCAGAATACTTTAGTAATCCCAGAGGAAATATAAATATGTATGTATGTATATATAAATGTATGTATATATATAACTAGGGGTGCAACAGTACATGTCGTATGGTTGTACCGATTGGTACGCCCCTAGTGGTTCAATACGAGCATCTATTGAGCATACGAGCATGCCGATATAAAATTATACCATGATAATTATTATTGTTTTTTTCACGTAGCTCTAATTTTCCATCATGCTATATGTTGTATGTAATTTTTTTTTATCTTGTTATATCTTTAATGTTTGTTGTAAGTTATAGCTTTTGTTCCTTCCATTTAAGCTGAAATAAGACTTGATATTCAGCAGGATTCAAGATAATGTTTAAAACTGAAGTAACAGGCCTGTTTTTGTGTTAAAATGTAGAGTAAAAGTTTAAAGTTGTCAGAAAAGTAAATTCTCAAGTAAAGCACAGACATCTGAAAATTATACTTGAGTAAAGTATTTGTACTTCATTAGTTCCCACCTCTGTACCAGACTGATTTTCTGTATAAATTATTCCAGACACTATCATGGTTACTTTTTCATTTGGAACAGATCAGCCCCGGTGTGGGAACAGAGCAAGTCTTCATAGGGCATCAGCGTGATGAATTTCAAAATCTATGGCTGGTATTCTCTTTTAACTCACAGAGCAGGGCCTATCCATCCAAGCATTAAACTAATCAGAGTAAAAGAGATTTACTGACTTTTTGAAGTGAAAATGATGATTTCCATTTCAGTCTTCTTCAAGACGGCATTACGCATGCAAAGGGAGGCCCCGCTTTGATTATGACCTTGACTGTAAATTGTAAGCAAATCATCCGGGCCTTGCTTCTATAGGCTGCAGTGCTGTAAAAGTATGAGCGTCTTTATGGAACAAAATGAAAAGAATTTTTACTGCTAAATCAATTTGGCATCACACTAAGCTCATATTTCATAGTTTTGAATATGAATCTTTTCTCGCCATCAGTTTTGACCTCTCTCATGGTTGAGTATAGTGCACTGCATGGTGTGTTTGTGCATTATTTCCTCTGCAGAAAACACTGGGCCTGAAACAGCTCTATCATAGGCAGAATGGTGTAAATGATTTGAGTTATGTCCCCTTAGTGTCTTTTTCCATTTCCTGCCTGATACTGTGATCATGCTGCAGTTCATGTAATCTCGCATTGTACACAACTTATGGGGACTTAATGGTCTTGTGATACTCACCATTTTCTCTCTGTTTGCATGAAAATAGCAGGGCATCCTGGAGGGCCGCCTGAGTGAATTTAAAGTGAGTCACTGTGGCTTAACAGTCCTCTCTGCATCACAATGGGCACAGCCACAGTTTGCTTTTGCAAGACATATTGCACATTCCCTTTTTATGCCTCAAGCCTGGATTCACCCATAACCAATTGTCTGTGTACTCTACATTGTAATATCTTTGCAGCCAGGTCTGTGGTGCATCACTGCAATGATTTTAGACATAAATCCATCAGAGGACAACCCCTATCATGTGTGCTGTGTAAGAAATGTTGCAGACCAGACCTAAATTACAATGTCAGGCCCGGCAGGGGATATATTAAAGGAAATATTTCCTATTTTATGTTTATGTTTATGTTTACGCATTTGGCAGACGCTTTTTTCCAAAGTGACTTACAGGGGAAAACCAATTAAATCACTCAATCAATCAAATTTTATTTATATAGCACCAGATCACAAAAAAAGTTATCTCTTGACATTTTATATATAGAGTTGGTCAAAACCAGACTCTAAGTCAATTTACAGAAACCCAAAAGAATCCTCCAGGAGCAAACACTTGTGACTGGTGACAGTGGCGAGGAAAAACTTCCCTTTAACAGGCAGAAACCTCGAGCAGACCCAGACTCCTGGAGGATGGCCGTCTGCCTTGACCAGTTGGGGTTAAAGAGAGAGAGTAGAGAAGGGGAAAAAGAGAGAGCGATAGAGATAGAGACTGGGGGAGAGGGGGAGAAGGGGAGAAGGGGGGAGTAGGGGGAGATTTTAAAGCAGTCCTTGGCAATGTCACACAATAGCAGTTCCAAATGTTACAGCGGTAACTGCTTAAAGCTGAAGTGCAAGGAGGTAGAACTCTGGTAACTCCATACAGCATGCTCTGGCTTTCCAGCCAGAAAGGAAACAATGTAACGCTGTTGGGTTTGAGGTTTCTCCTGAGGGAGCACATTTTCACTGCTGCTATGAGAAGTTTCAATTTGTCATTCCCTGTGGGTGGAGTAGTGTACACACCTGACATCAGAATTAAATTTGGGCAAATAGAGCACATCTCTGGCGTCTCAGTCAGTGGGGGCGGATTGCTTGTCTTTCTATTCTCTGCAGCCCAACTGGGTCTGCGCATAAAAATGATGCTTGGTGCAGCTATAAAAAAATTTCGACATATGAACAAGCTTTTAGAGCTAGAAACACTATTGTCCTCTGAATGTGAGAACTGATGGTGCTACTGTGAAGAATAAATGGTGGGCCACTTATTTTGTGGTTACAGAAAATGGCAAAGACACAACATAGTCCTCATTTACTTTACTTTATTCAACATCATTCCTAACTCATGCCGATGTAACGGGCCAAAGTATATCCCCAAATGCCTAGGCCGCTTTAACCCCAGGTATATTCTAAGTGGGGGTATACTTCGGCCTGTTGCACACGGTCAGCTACAGATTAAATTGCATACTTAGATAGCATTACAGCTCCTTCAACTTCAGCAGAGAGTTGTTCATGAGCATAAATATTGATTGGAGTGCTGTAGAGTATTCAAATGGCATGTGAAATCAAGTGTTGCTATTCCCTCATAAACAAGCATATTAAGATAAGGCACATGATCTGCTTTGCTGCCCTGCTGCCTTACTCATTTAGCAGCAGAAGATCATGGTGGTGTCAGGAATCGTACAGCGTGGGGTCAGTCAAACATCTGTCTCTCTCACCTGGTGTCCTGTTACAGGCTACCTGCTGCGCTGCACGTGTCAAGTGGTGTTAAGGTAATGAGATGCATTTGGCTGTGGCTGCCTCGACCAACATATGCTCAGGTGAATAAGATTGCCGTTTGATGTCATCTTGGGTTGTTAATAACAGACAGGGCCGTGAGATCAGAACGGGCATGATGGGAACACAGCAGGTCTTAGCACTGCAGATTTACAGTCAGAGCAAGTGCTGGAGTGGAGTTTGAAATTCAGCTATATTCATTCAAGTGAACTTTCTTTGCATGACAATGTTTGTAGCAACAATTGAGAGTGAGTTAAAGCCTCTGGAAATTTGATGCAAAATGCTTTAATCCATAAAGACCCAAACATCCACAGCCAACGAAAAGCATCAACTGATCTAAAATCTTTAAAAACTGATCCTTACTAATCCAATCAATACATGTAAATAATTGGCGTAAAATGCAGTTTGTCATCTTTTCATGGTCATCAGATGTCATCAGATATGATATCTAATGACCCATTTGGACATTCAGAGGCTCTGTAGTGAACATGGAGACACTGTCATCTTTTACAACATTGAATCACCAGTAAAACCCATGTAGTTTGACAAATGACAGTGGTTATAGACCCTTGTTTTATGATCAGTTAATGATATAGTTTGTTGAAAAAGTCACTTTCCCCTCAATGTTTAAAATTTTATCTAATAACCTTTGAATTCATTTTGAGCTTTTATGAATGTCTACATGACCAGTAAATTAAATACCTGATTTTCACTGAATACAAAATGCAGAGGATAATTTTGTAATAAATGGTGATAAATCACGTGGGAAAGACAAAAAAAAACCATTTGGAAGTTGTGACAAAAATAGTTGGCTGTCTTTAAAGCAGTATATGACTTTCATCGCAAATTTTTCTTCAAATTTGTAAAACCCGAGTGATAGCCTCCTTATCACTAATCCATAAGTCTTTCCATGATTATGCACCTGAATCACTTCCCTCACAGTGAACAACTTCAAAGTGTCCGTTTATCACAAGCCGGCTATTTGTTTACATACCAAACTGAAACCAAACTGTTACTTGGGCTTTTTTGGAATTCCACGCAGTCGTAGTATGGCCGCAGCAGCAACAAACACAGAAACAGCTTCATTGCTTCTCTGCTGAAATGTGATCCTCCTTCGTGTTACCACCTCAATCTCTGCAGTAAATAACTTACTGTTTATCAGACACTCATGTTGATGTTAGCCTATTTAACAGCATATCATAGTCTTATAGAATTGTGCTCATCAATAGTTATAATGATTATTACTGATGGTCAACAAGTTGGATTTAGCACTGTGATGCTATCTATCACCATCAGAGAGCTGATGCAGGACTTGTAATTTCACACAACCTGTCATAATGATATGCATGTTCAGATGGTTTGAATAAATGAAACTGGCTTAAGCTCTTACACCAGACTGGACTGACCGGAAATGACACAACTCTAATTTTTTTACAGACACCTCATTAGCAAATACCATTAGGTAAATGTAAATATGGACTAATGGTAGGTTATTATTGTTAGCAAGCTATTAGCTGCTGGTTTACAAACCAGCAGCTAATAGCTTGCTAACAATAAGTAATAAGCCAGCAGTAGCTTGTGGATTTGTGTTGAAAAGTGACTTGGATTTAGAGTTAATAGCATAATTATTCTGACCATGTTCAGTTCAGAGTATCAGAAACTTTTCCAAAATTCTTTTGCATTTAAAAGTATTTCTGATATTTTGGGGTTTACTGTTTTGTGTGTAAGATATTGAAAATAGTGAACGTAGTTTGAAGGCTGTTGTAGATTTTGTGTTGTACATTGTTTTAGTTTTTTAGTATCTATTATGTTGTCACACTTTCGTTTTTTTTTTTACGTCATTTGTCTTTGATATTTTTTTTTTGTCTTTAAGTCATTCTCATGTCATTGGGCCTCTACATTTAGGTCCCTCCCCTCTACATTTTTCATGGCTTTGTTGAGGTCAACAATAAATTAAATTCTTCCAGAGAACACTCTTCTATATAAATTAGAAAACTACCTCATATTATTTGTATGTATTTTACTCTGAAACTCAGTGGTGCTCTGGAACCCTTTTTTGAACTAGATCGTTTGTTTCGGAAAGTCAGTTGTATTTCCAGAGGTTTCTAGGTCCATCAGTGATGGTCAAAGAAAACGAGTCTTTTCTTCACCATCGGTCAAACCAAACAAAGAACTTTTCCCATATTCCTTCTTACCCGCCTGCAGTCAATGTCCATGGGTCAGGGTTGTCCACTAATCACAGCATTGGTGGTTTGATCCAACCTCCTCTCTTCAACATGCTGAAATGTCCTTGAGCAAGACACTTAACCTTGATTTGCTCCTGATGACCAGGCAGGTTCTTCACTGCCATCGATAAGTGTGTGGGTGAACAAGAGGCCTTGCAGAGTACTTTGTTCTGCTTGGATTGAAAAGCACCACATAAATGCTGTTCATAGAAGGGTTAATTCATAAGTGATGATCAGTGGTAAATGTGTGTATTGTAGAAGTAGTTTGTAGCTGTGGTAAATTTGGGATTTGTCTTGATGCAAGTGTTTAGTCAATGCACATAACAGTTAAAAATTTGATAACTGCAGGCACTGCGAATCAATTTCTACTGATTACTTGCACCATTAATATTTATTATGTCTCACACAATGTTTTAAATCTCCCATAGAAAATCAGTTGAATTCGTATCTGATTTGCTACATGTTAATATGATTGTCATGCTCTCTAAAGCACCTCTTTGTTGGCAGCCCTACATTCTCGTCCTCAAGAACAGCACTTGTACCAAGAAAGACACATGCAATGGGATGAAGATAATCACTCAGACTTTATTATTGTATGCTAGTGTAGTGATTAGAGTCTGATTGGCTCTCTCAGGAAAACTGGATAGAGTCAGTTCCAGGAAGTTTCAGCCAAGCCAGGATGGAACAGCTCCATGGAAATATCTTGAACTTTGTCGGGAATAATACCAAATATAATGCATATTGTCATGAATGATTAACTTCACTAATTTAACAGGAATTTTTGATAAATACTGTTTGAGACAGTAGTTTGCAAAGACCTTCTTTGCCTCGAAACATTGTAAAACCAGGCTCCAATTGTTGGCGGCCAGCACTGTAATTACAATCTATAAAGGAAGATTGTTTTAATATGGAAATGGAATTCTTGTCATAGTTCATTCAGAGCAGGCTGCCATATAATTTTATGGCGAATTCCCCGAGGAAAAGCAAAGCCTCTCTCGCAGCTCTAAATTTGGTTACAGTTCTGCAGTAGCTGCAGAGGGGGCAGCTGTGATTGCCTATTCAATCTGATAATGATGTTTTATCAGTAAGGAGTAACTACTAATCCATCCACATTGTCTTAATTAAAGAAACGAATAAGAGTGAAGATAAGTTGGATTGAATTGAAGGGTTTACTGTTAAGTATAACTGTCTAAACAAGGAACATATAATTGGAATTGCTACATGTGCAGCGTTAATGAGAATGATTGGTGTAGTGTTGTTGTCTTCACAGCGTACGTTACCAGGGTCAGCCAGAGTTGTATACATACAGTTAAAAGGTTCCGAGTGTAGGAGGAAGAGGGATCTGCAAGGAGAAATTGAATGTAATATTCATAATTATGTTTTGATTAGTGTATAATCGCCTTTTTTAAAAAAAGATTCCTATATTTTTGTTCTCTCACAATAAATCACAGCTCTACAGAGGGAGTGGGTCACCTCTAAGGTGTCTACAAGGTTTCTGCTGTAGCACTGACAAATGACTTCTTCTTTCCATTTATTACAGGCAGGGTCCAGTGTTAAGGTGTGTTACCATCACCTAATATCAGTATCCCATTAAATAAAATACCAAGGTTCAGGCCAAATTTAGTTTCTAGAGAGCATTTCCTTTTTTGTTTTTAGTATCCACCATCAGGGATTGGTTGTAACATTTACGTGTGCTTGTGTTTATACTGTTTGGTTGCAATTACACACAGCATCAGTGTAAATTGTTTGTATCTGAAACATTATGTACCGATAGCACTGGACTCTGCTGTACTATTATAATGAGAATGATGTTATGCCAATAATGGTAGATGATCCCATTACTAAGCTTATGGTAACTGTTGCCGGTGCAGAGGAAGGAAGAGGGCATCAAGTACATGGCAATGAATCTAAATGCCAGCTTTTGGATTTTCACATTCAGCCCAAGTTTTGTACATAGAGAACTGTTATCTTGATTTTAACAAAAGAGAAAGTAGAGGAGTGAGGGAATCATAAAGATATGTTACAATCCATTCACACATTGGAATATCAAATAATCAATCAATCAATCAATCAAATTTTATTTATATAGCGCCAAATCTTAACAAAAGTTATCTCATGACACTTTACATATCGAGCCAGTCGAAACCAGACTCTAAGCCAATGTACAGAAACCCAACAGAATCCTCCAGGAGCAGATAAGTAGTTTCAATCTGCAACACCGGCTTATGTCCATACATGAAGTTTGCATATGTGTGTGAGAGAGGTTTTGACCAGCTCTATATCTAAATGTCATGAGATAATTTTTATGATTTAACGCTATACAAAATAAAATTTGACTGATGATTGATTAATTGGTGTCAGTGTGGTACTGTCAGCTAAATGTTTGCTAATGTCATTTCTTAAAGGTGCCCTGCCACATGTATTTCATTACTTTTGTGGTAATATTTGAAGTTCTACCATGGCCTTGGTTACCAAGTTTCAAGCTATTCCAATGTGGTATAGAAAGTTTGCTGGAAGACTCAGCTCGAATTGCACCATTTCTCATGAATGATCAACACACTAATCTGATTGACTCTGATTGGCTAACAGCTAGCCAATGAGAGCCTGGCTTTTCAGCATCTTTTACCCTGCGCAACAAGTAGAGGAACTGGTGGAAATGAAAGTGAAACTTAACATGCTTTCAACGTCTGACTCCCGGCTTCTATGCCTCTCTTGTGTGGTGGACCTTTCACAACTTCTAACCTGTATACACTGGGCCCCCCTCCACTGCTGGGCCCTGTGAATTTGTCATGTTTAACCCCACTTTATGGCTCCCCAGCTTGCTGTCACTGAACTAGATGAATTCTGTGGGTGTGGTCTCATCAGGGCGAGCTCATGAAAAGTAATGAGCTCAGGCATTAACACGTCACACTGACCAGTTTTTCTAATTGACCTGATTTCTCCGCTTATTTCTTTTCAGTGACAATAGCAGTCAGAGGAGGTAGCGGTTAATTTTCAAATTCACTATGTAACACAAACACCAATGAACCTGACATATTTGACAAAATACAAGTAAAAATGGTTTTGTGTGGCAGGGCACCTTTAACTAATCAAAGTCTTGCTTGCCTATATTCATAGTAACAGCTTTCATGGTACATGTTATACTGCTAAAGCCACCTCTTACCCCTACAATGACACTCAAGAGAATGTGGAGAAAATCAAAGCAAATGTGGACTTGGAGCAGCTTATTTCAGCACAGATATTAAGATAGATGTGCACCTGTAGTTTGGTGGTCTAAGTGCTGATATGTAGAGCGCGCAATCACATCTTTGCTCTAAGGGGTGTTTTTGAAACCCTGTGTTGCCACTTTGCACTTGTATAGTGTTGTGATTCAGTGATAAGGTCATCAGGCTGTCAGTCAGAGCGAAGAGCTAATCTTTGCGTTGTGTATTGGCATCTCGTAGCCTTCTAAATGCGGTTTGCGTTGGGATCCAGAATTTAGATGACATCAGGGCACCATCCCTCACTTGGCTGGAAGTGAGGGAAACCCACTGCAGCAGCCATATGCCCATTTCATCATGTGAAAAAGAGATGAGGCCAAATATATTCACGCTGCTGAGTGACAGAAACCTGCTGTCACATGAATTAACTCTTGGATATTTGATGGAGCGCTAGCCCTGGCTAAGGGCAATTTACAAAGCCCCCAACCACCCAACACTGCTCCCCACTTATACTCCACTCCCCTGCCTTACCATTCCTATCTTGCAGCCTTATTGCATGAAGCCTATTCATCTGCACAGTGTTGAAACATGGCATAGGGTGCTGATATCTGATGGCATCTCTATCATCTAAGCAGGGACTCGCCTCAGAAAAAATGTTAGGTGAGGGGTGGTTGATTGGTTGAGAGAGGGCAGGCAGGGCAGTATAGCATGGATAATGTTTTGAAATTTCATGTACATAGCAGTTACTAAAAGAGCTGGCTGTTTTTGTGATTCCACAGACTGCTCAAGGTAAGAATTTTATTTAAAAGCCTAAATCATAGTCAGGTGTTACTCAGAAGAGAATTTGTGAATACATGACTTTGTCGGTTATAGGGATGTAATGATTATAGGGATGTCCAATAATATCGGCCCACTGATATTATCGGCCCGATATTGGCATAAAAATGTAATATCGGTGAATATCGGTATCGGTTTTTTTGCCTATTATTAAAACCGATAAAATAATGCCTTGATTTCACCGGCATTTACCGACGCGTAAATGAAGCATTGTTTGTAGCTGAAAGAAATGTGCAGTTTTCAAAATTGTACAGTAGAGTAGCCACACTAATAGACTCATGGAGGGAGGGAGCGAAAATAAATAAAGATGGCATTTTTTCCACAACTTAACTCTTTCTCCACCAATGATGAGATTTTCCGTCACTCCGTGTTTTCACTGTTACACTTGAAGCTGTTGCGGATTGTGTGAATTACTTTCCTTAGTCCAAAAACAAACAATTAAGCAGCTTTTTCGGAAAAATGACAGACCGGGTTTAATGTTTTTGCACTGGAGTCTCCGTATCCCATGGCAACGCATCCAGCGGCAGTCACTGAATGAGGAAGTGCAGACTGTGCAGGAACCGCGTGCAGTTTCAAAAGCCTTAAAGATGATCATGGAGACAGAGTCTGACAATTCAATATATGATGGAGCCACAGAAGAAGCATTTAGAGACAGGAACGGAGAAATAGAAGGTGAGGGAGATGGACACGGAACACGGGAAACACGGAGCGGCTCAGGTCTGACACGGAGATGCGGGGGGGCACGGAGCGACACTGAGAAAATGACAGACAGGAGGAAGAGAAAAGAGACATTTATAGAGGACATTCAAGGAGAAGACAGACACACAGACATGGGACAAGACAAAGGACAGCTAGTGTTCATCTGTTAGAGTGAGTTCAGATTCAGACTGAGGACACAGAACATATTCAGCTGTAGAATGTCAGCAGGGACACAGGGAAGACACTGTTTGATTTGGCTTTAGTATAAATAAATAAATACATAAATTCATACATAGATAAATAACTAGATGTCCATATAATTATTTACAGATCAAACACAGCAGGTAGGCCAACAGGAGGATGTGGTACAGCCAAAAGGCCAGAAATCTACAGTATTTAGTAAATTTGTTTCTTTTTTTCTTGAAATGAGGAATATTGAAGTGTTTATAATCAAAAAACTAAACTACTATGTGGAAGACTTATAACTGATGTATGTAAATGTGTAAAGTTTAGAAGGAACCTGGTGCTTTAGAAGATGTTTGGTCTAAAGTTTGGTGTAGATTCCTCTAATATTTTGTGGAATGATGGGATATCTTAGAGCTGTTTGTTATTATTATTGTTGTTATTATTATTTTATTTTGTGATTTTGAATACAGTGTTACTGTTGGTAAATGAGAAAGAGTCAAAAATGTAAATAGGAAATCAATTTTATCTTGAAAATCAATATCTTTGAAAAAAAAATGCAGTTTTCTCAGTTTTTTGCTCAAAATTCAGTTTTTTTCCTGAAAATGACCAATATTCAAATCTTCATATCTCATGAACGAATAAAGATAGAATAAAATCGTTTCTTGAGTTTAAAAGTTGAAGTTCTGTTCTTTCTTTTGATGTATTCAGTGTTCACATACTCCTAACACAACATTTTCAGTCAGCCTCCAAAGATTAGTGAAAATGACCAAAAAGGCTGGCGCTGGCTACCAACTCACTGGAAAATGCTCTGGCAGGGAAAGAGTTAAGTTGAAGTATGTATTCTTTGCACAGACAGTGTTTACATTTTGAAAGCCTTGTTGCATTTGAGAATGCATCCAACGGGGCATCACAATAAAATTAGGCATGATGTGTTAATTCCATGACAGGAGATATGTGATGTTACCTAAAATTAGTTTAATATCCCACATATATCGGCAGCGATATCGGTAGATATCGGAATCGGAAATTAAGCGTTGGACAATATCGGCATATCGGTTTTTGGCAAAAAAGCCAATATCGGACATCCCTACCCAAAATCCATTTAAATAACATAACATTAGAAACTGAGTTGTCAAGATGATAAACAGAACAATGTATTATGGCAAAGTGAGCATAACATTGTCACTAATGCCCATATCTTGTTGATACATAAGCTCTCTAGGTTGAAGTAAAACAACTGTACACCTTTAGTGCTGACAGACTCTAAAGCAGTGGCTCTCAACCTTTTTTGAACAAATGCCCCCTTACCTCATCATTAGCCTCGTGCCGCCCCTCGCCCCCCCTCACCAAAAGAATGGGGGCTATTAACATGCCTAATGATGGAGATGGTAATAAGAATCTTCTTCTTCTTCTTAATAATAATAATAATAATAATAATAATAATAATAATAACAATACTAATAGTTGTCTAAGTGTTGGAAATGTTTCTGAGTATAATTATATATATGAGTATAATAATAATAATGTAGGCTATTTTTGAGGAAAGACCTCAAGTGGATATCCTAGGCTATTGTGCTGAGATGCTACCAGGTCTTTGGAACATTGTCCATGATCAAATTCAATATAAATTAATTTATTTTATGTATAGCCTACCCATTTCAGTTAAGCTGGAATGAAAATCAGTGAAGGAAAATATATATTATTACAACACTTGGAGATGGTGTGAAACTGTTGTATGTATTTGTGCATTTAAACAAATTAAGACACACATTTTTATCATCAACCAATCAAATGAACAACATGGCCCAATTGGCTAATAACATGTGTTCAGTGGCGCACTCAATTAAGCATATGTAGGCCTATGTATGATCCAGGTTTTTAAATTAACCACTATTTAACTGAAGGTGGAGAGTTGCAGGAAGAACCAGCCTCTCTCCCACTGTAAACAGTGAGCCAGACTTTATTATTAATAAAGAGATGTTGTACGAGGTCTCTAACCCAGTCTCTGTCTGGTTTACCTTCCGAGCGATCAGGTCGGAAATGCTCCGTTTCGAGTGCTTCTCCTTGAGGGCCTGGAAATGAGCCTCATCCCTAGACGCCTTTTCAGGATGTATTTTATTCAAGTGATCCTTTAAAAGTGAGGGTTTCATCACTTCACTAGAAAAAACTTGCTCGCAAAGCAGCCACATCAGAAGATGAACATTTATAGGTGAGAGAATAAAGCCAAAGTTAATGTAATCGACACTATACTGCCTGCACTTTGTCTAGCTTTCTGCCATGTTGTTTGATTAAGTTTCAGTATTAAACTTTTTATACATAACTGTGCTTGTGAATATTTTGATTGGATGTGGATGTGTTTTAACCTGTGAAGCCAGGTTTAGCTGTTGTCAGCCGTCAGGAGCCATCAACCTCTCTCTGCCCAAAGATTCTAGAGCGCTCAGCGCTTAGTCAGCGCTGCATAGGAATTTGTTTATGGGCACTGCAATAGAGATAACAACCCAGTAGTAGTAAAACGAGAGCACCAGCAGTGCTGGTATTTCTAATAATGCCCAAAATACATAGTTTTATCTCATTTCATATTCAAATGAGCCAATTTTGTTCTGATATATATACAGTGACTGGTGTTAGTCACCCCATTTGTGCCTGAGTGCCCCCCTCTCAGCTTCCTCACTCAAAATGCTCCCCCGACATTGTCCAAACGCCCCCTGGGGGTCGTACCCTACTCTAAGGAATCGCTCAAAACAGACTGAAATAGTTAATGATTCACAATGGTGAAGTGTGCACACCATGAGTAAAAAGACCTTGGCTTGGTTGTTTGTCGCAGGATGCATTATAATATATATATATAATATATAATTAAGACAAAGATTGTCTATTGGTAACTTAAACATGTTAACCTGATAGTAAAATGTAATATGAAAAAACGCTTTTGAAACATTTCTTTTTTTTGTGGTAGTCCAGTAACAAATCCATTCACTCGTATCACTGTTGAGACACATGGTCACACACGCACAGTGAAGTAAATAAATAAGCAGTTATTATATTGTAGTAGGAACTAGCAATTAATATAGTAAGTCATAATGGGTTGCCATTACCTGCTTTCCTTTTATACAGGATAGTGCTGTTGAGTCATATGAAGTAGTGAGGAGAGTTACTGAGTGAAGCTGGATGTGAGTGAGGGGCTGTCCATAAAGGCAATTTTGGATCTGGTCTAGCCACCTCCCAACTCCTTAAGAAGGCACAAAATGTATGCAGTGGGCCTATATCTGCATATGCAAGGGATAATGCAGAAGCCAGAAACTTTTACTTTCATCTTATGTTCAAATGAGTAGCTTTCTGTTCATTTGTTTAAAACAAAATGTGCCATTTTGAGGTCCAGATTCCAGTCCTAATAATACATCCAGGCTTTCTTCGCCAACTAAGCCTCCTGCCCCCCTCCCCTCCTGTAATACCATCACCTACCAACTCCAGAGACAATGGGCATTTTCACACAGTGTACTCCAGTCCGTACCTGAGTATGCTGGACCCCAAAGTCCGCTTAAATTTGTCCATGTGAGGGCAGCTGTTCTGTGCTTGAGTACTGTGCATGAGTCCAGTTGAGAAGGTAGTCCTGGGTCCGGACTGCCTGTACTTGAGTACGGTACGTTGCCGTGTGGATGCAATACATGCCCGAGTCCGGAAGTGACCTAATCACCACTCCGACAACAGAAGTGGGTTAGTCACCACTAGACCATAGATGGTGCTCCAGTTGTCACCTTAAAAAGCCTCGTATCCGTGTGGCATGGGCTCGCCTTATCAACCTAACCACTTGGTGATATATCAGGGACAACAAAGGTCGCTCTTCTTCACTTTGCCTCAAACAGGCTAACAGATAGATAAGGGTTTGTCTTCTTCTGAGTTCCACATTATACGTACGTACGAACGTATCCAAGTATGATACAGATTTGAGTACCCTGTGTGAAAACACCCTATGAAGAGGAGTATAACTGATGAGTGGACTGAGCCAATTGAGTTTAGTAACTAAGACTGTGCTCTTAGGCCAGTCTATTTTAGATATATTTCATTTTTTGTTGACAGGGTCGGGTTCAGTCTGGTTTTACACAGTTTTTTACACAGGTTATTAGCTGACATAGATAACCCAATATACTAGTGCTAGAGTGGACTGATCAGAATGATGCTATGTCCTCTGTATTTCAGAGGAAAAGGACTGTACGTTTTATTACTACATTGATCTAACACATGTATTTGCTTGATACTTTTTATACTAAGATATAGGCTATAAGATATATGTGATACACAAAATAGTAAAACAACTTTCCTTTCAAGCACTGACTAATTTATCTGTTTTTATGGTGTGTTTTTTTTGTTTTGTTTTTTTTTGAAGGGTCATTTATGGATTCTCTGTAGTATAGTCACAAGCCTTTAAAGTTAGTCATTAAAAGTTCAAGATGTGTATGAGCTAAACTAAGGCTATGTTAATAGGTAGTGGGGTATTTTTTTTAATGGATATTTCCCCCTCTCTGTTTAAAAAAAACAACATTGAGACGTGATCATTTTCGGTAAACTCTGCGTTTCTATGCCCTTGTATATCTATACCGTCAGGAGCATACCAGGCCTGTAGATGGCAGTGTAGTGGGATGAATGAGTACCATTAACCAATCAGCATCCTGAAAAGAATCACAACGAAACGTTACTTCTGCTATGAACCTATGGGTACATCCCCATCCTGGTTCCGCGTCTGAGACGTGTAACCAATACAATGCAATGCAAATGGTTTAGCCGGTGACTTAACTTACAATCACAAACTGCTTTTCTGATGTGACAGAGGGGATGAAAAAGGGTTTGAACTCTGAGTCGAACTGTGTTAGTTCTGTGGTCGTTAACAGCTGTTTTTCAGTTATGTTTTGTCTTTAGTTCATGAAATCTGCTGTCCACGGACATAAATGATGATGTAATTTACCTTCTACTGAACTGGACAGAACAGATAAAGGTTAAACAAATTAAATAAACAAAATATGAAGTATGACAATGTGGAAACACCTCATGAAAGCCTCATTTTATATCACGTAAATACACAAAGATCCTGTTAAGCAGCTGTAGTTGGTGCTACATAGCTAAGATGCTAACATTCGCTAGCAAACTTACTCATTTTCTCATTTAATCTTTGTAACTTCACTTGTTAGCTCCTCTTCCTCTGAACTGTATCGTCACATGTGAACTTGGTGGAGTATTTCCTTCATCCGTCTGAGAATCTCCGTTTTCGCGTCTCCCTGTATTTACACACAAACACGAACACGGAAATTTGCAGAAATCTCCACTTTGGCTGGAGTTATTAGAAACCTTCTTTTACTGTGCAAGTGCCCATCATTGTAGCGTAAACAATAGGCACCAACACAGACAAACATCTCTGCTTACAAAATCCCTGGCTATGTGTAAACGGCGCCTTAAACATTTGGGAGAGTCAGTGAGAAATGTGGTGACCCAGTCCAACCCAGCACAGCCACTCCTTCTCCCTGTTGAAGAAAGGCAAAAGCGGAGCAAGTGATGCAAAGTTGAAATCACCTTGACATTAGGGTAAACTATCCATAGTTTGCAGAATCGTATATCAGCACATTTTATTTTAGTGAATGGGTTATAGATTTGCTTGAAACTGTACAGGAATTCATTGTTATCATTAGTGTTGAGGAAAAGATCTGAGTTACTGATGGATGACTTCCAACAAACTCAAATATTAGTATTATCATTGTGAGTGTGTTGGCATGCAGATGTGAGCATTATACTTTAGGCATTACTGTGTCGAGACCCATAAATCCACAAGAATCTGTCTGAAAATGTTTTAGCCTTCTTTCAAAACACTAGCTGTAATACTTCCAGAGAGTCCCCATCAAAAGTCAGATATGAAAGGTGCATTTGTCTTATAGAAGCATCAGTCTTCACTTTGAATCTGACCTCTGCCTCTCAGTCTTAAAACCAACTGTCTGTCAGCAGCACACTTAGAAACCTGTCTGCCCTTGGTGGACAAACAGCAAATATTTTCTGGACTCAGAAAACAATCACTATTGTTTTTTTTTTTTTTGTTTTTTTGCAGAGGTGGGAAGTAAAGTACAATCACTTCAAAGATTCAAAGGTTCTTTAATGTCAATTCACTAGATGCATAAATATACAGAGAATTGAGATACTGTTTCTCTCTCACATTGTTCAATGTCATGAATTAAAAAAACAAAAGGTAAAAATAGAATAAGAATAAATATACAGTATAAAGAGTAAACTATAACAGGATATAAAGTATATCCTGAATAAATATACAGTATAAAGAGTAAACTATAACAGGATATAAAGTGTACATGTCAATCTATTTACAGTAGCAGCAGTAGTGCAATACAGTAATGATAATGGTTATGAGATGAGAAGGTGCATAATGGAACCAAACAGCAACAGATGTGACAATAGTGCAATGTTGATATAAAGTGCAGAAGACACTTTGTTATTGTGCTTAAAAATGCAGGATAGAAAAAGCTTGAATTTTAAAATGCACACCTCCCTTCTGCAGCTCTCATTTCTATATCCTCATCAAAAACACAGATTATATGATATTATTTCATGCTGACATGGAAAAGTAAAGCCAAAATATCACAGTTATGGGAGCTGCAGTGTGATATTTGAATTTCTGCAACATTTGCACAAAATGGTCAATGAGCACAAACCATTTCATTGTCCAAGTGTCAAAGTTCAAGGCTGCTGTGACCTGTCCATGTCTGTCCATGAGCAGGATATCCCAGAAATACCTAGAGGGATTTTTTTTCTAATTTCACACGAGCATTCACTAGGACTTGAGGATGGACTGATTGGAGCTGGGTGTCCATAACAGCTAGTAACTGAAAGAACTGCATCAACGGATGAGGATGCAAGGACAGTGGCCACAACTGACCGAATTTATGGTTCTTGTTACATTTTAGTACAAATATTAAACAAACACATTGCTTTGATTTTAAGGCATTTAAGGGATTTGCATCATTCCACGCTTTCACATCGTAAATGGATGGAACAATAGCAAACAGAAAAGACAACGATCCCTTGGTAAATCCATCACTTAATCGACAAGGAAGACATAAAAGACCAGAAAAATACAGGAAACTCGATTATGAAGAAAAGGTCTCATTATTTTCAAGATCAGTCACTGACATTAAAAACTAATTTGCACATTGTAGAAAAGATAATCATTATTTATCTAGACTGTTTCAGTATATAGATTTGTTAGAATGGCTTTATAGTCTTCAGATTATGTTAATATATGACTTGAGCTTCAGTTTACATCATACAAAAAGCCACCAGAAATGTCCTTCTGATATCTACTTTGACATTCATATTTTGAGTACATTTCAGAGTCTTTTTTTTCCACTTTTGCATGTACAAAGAAGTTGAATCTGTACTTGTGCTTTTGTCTGTCTTACACACAATTAGCTCTATTTCTCCTTGAATGAAGAACATGTGTAATTTTTCCACCACCGTTATTCTTGTTGTAGTGAAACTCTTAAGTTAATGGCTGTTAGCTTGGATCAGTCCCTCAAGATGCCTTTTATAATAATAATAAGAATAATACATCACACTTAAATAGCATTTTTTTGGACACTCAACGACGCTTTACAAACAAACAGACCAAAAAGAGAGAAAAAAGAGGCTCAAGAAAATGCAGTGAGTAGTGATTTGAAGTTTTGTATTTATAAGCTCAAAAAGCAGTCATTGAAAAGGATTTATATATTTATCATTGCACTTCACTCTTCACAAAGAGTTAAGACTGATATCAGTGCAGGGGTGATTCTAGGATCAGAGGTTTAGGGGTGTGGAACACCCAGTGTGCTATCTGGCCAGGCAAAAGAAATTTCACAGTTTTGTACATTTTAAAGCAATTTCAGACCTTCATTCCCACGTTTGTGAAAGAAAAGCAGAAAGAAAGAAAGAAGAAAGAAAGAAAGAAAGAAAGAAAGAAAGAAAGAAAGAAACAAACAAACAAACAAACATTTTTTGGGTAGGGGGAAACTCTGTGACTAAACCATTAAATCTGATAAAAGTTATTTAAATGCTGAGCCACAGTAAAAGAGGAATGGATTGAAATCATAAAAGAAATAAACAATAACCACATACAACAGCTCCTCAACATATGCATATATGAGAGAATGGGTTTAACTCCAGAGGAATATTAGTCTCAGAGCTACCAGATCTACTTCAAAACACTGTCTGCACATGACAATACATTCACTTTACAGGTTCTATCAGTGGAATTTATAAATCTGCTGTATACATGTACATAAACCAATATATATGTGTAGTAACACTTCATCATATATCTGGAAAACATCAGCAAACCAGCACTTTTGTCAATTGTTTTCCGAATAATCTGATTAAAATACGTACCCATGGGTATAAATAAAGTCACCTTGAACCTTGAACCTTGAACATTTGATCTCTGAGGCAGATAATTTCTAAAAAATTGTAGACCAGTGTATATGTTAAGTGTCTCTCTGCTCCCCTCTCTCTCTTAGTGCTTTAACTAAAAGGCAAATAACCAAACGTGTTTTATATCTAATAAGAGCTATGAACTGGTACATTTATTCAACTTAAAACATCATTGTAATGGAATATTTGGTTGCTGTGGAAAATTAGGTTAAATGAGTTGATCTTACACTCTTACCTGAATCTGGCTCTTTTGTAGAAAAAAACAATCATATGTCCATGATGAGGCTGTCTGTCTGTCTGTCTGTCTGTTTACACACACACATACACACACACACACACACACACACACACACACACACACACACACACACACACACACACACGCAATAGGAGTTAATGGGCATCCAGTCAGTTAGCCAGTTACATAAAGACAGTAACCCCTTGTCTTTAATATGAACACATGCACAAGACACAACAGCAGCTTCTCTCAGTCCAAGTTAAAACAGAGGACAGAGGTTTGACTGAACCACCTGGAACATTTCCTAGGTTGAAAAAACATCAGCTAACTCCTACCTAACAACATAAACAGTGCTATATGTTTCAATGCAGCAAAAATAGGGACTGGTGATGATAATAATGTCTTGGTATTAAGTGGTAGAAGTATAGAAATGTGTCACATGTCCTGGTTTAAACCAGGCACTAACAACACTACTGTACCCCAACTCCGGAAGGCAGCGCCAGTGTGCACTGCTCTATACAGGTGAAGCCTCAGAGTCTGAGTCATGGATCAAACCATTTTCGAGACAAGGTGGGGGGTGCTGTATTTTTGTTGTTAAAATATTACATTTCAACCATGTACTGTATATGGTTTTGACATTTTTCTAGCATGTTAAGAATGCACATAAAGTAAATAAGAAATTTCAGCAACCTTAAAATATTTTAGGGGTGCTGGGAATCAATTTAGGGGTGCTTCAGCACTCCCAAAAATCGACAAAAAACAACCATGCATCAGTATAATATATTAACCCTTTCATGCATAGTGGTCACTACAGTGGACATCTATTCTACAGCTGTTCTCTTGTATATTTGTATATTTTGTTGTTTTAGTTCCATATCAGCCAACACAGTGGACGCTTATGCATCATCCCATACACTGCAATTCATACCATTACTGTAACTTTGCTGTTCTTGATAAACCTGATCTGCACTAACATGTTTGAGAGTAAATCAAGTGCTTGTTCTTGTTATTAGACTGTAATTAACATTTTTTTTTTTTTTTTTAACAAAATGGCTTCTTTTTTGCATATTATCTCCATGAAGTGAGTAATGACCTGTATTAGTGTATGTTGAAATGTGAGAAAACATCAGATTAGCTGCATTAAAAATGTTTTTATTTCATAGTTTTCACACAGTATATCAGTAAATATGTTTCTTTGCTTCAAAAATTAAATAGCATGGTGTCCAGCTGAATGGATATTTTTGCAGCTCCATGAAAAATAGGTTCATAAAAAATGTCAATTGCATTGTTTTTTTTAATACCTAGAGGAATAAAAACACTCAGAAAAAAAAAACTTAATTAAGGTTCTCATAATTCATGCATGAAAGGGTTAAAATGGAAGCTCATCTGTTTTCTGGAGTTGAGTAAGTGGCATTAAAACGCTCTCAGTGCGGGCTGCCTTTTAGTATCTTATCAAACTTTGAAGCCTCTGCAGCCGCTGAAGTGATTTTATGTGTCATTTGTGTTGATCAACAACCTTTGTCGACCTTTGTCGTTATTACAGTCATTTCATGGTATAGAGCAGTTAGCACGTCACTTAATGAACCTTTGAGGTTCTTGGGAAGCAGTAGAAGCAGCAGTATAAAGGAGTGATGGTTTGAGAATGCCAGGGAGTGACCTTACAGGAACAGCAGCACTGCCTTGTCTCCAATCTACCTTCTCTGTGCTGATTTTATTTCAGTGAGAGCCTGAATGGCTTTCACTGGCAGCTCTCCATTCAATAAAGGGGAGAAAGAGGAAACTCATCTCCACATCACTGCAGAGTTGAAGGGGATTACCACACTTTTACTTTTTCGTATAATACTTATCAGCCCTTAGCAGATACATTTTAAGGTAGTTCTGTAAACTTTATATGCATTTGTATTATGTGCTGAGTTCAAACTGGCTCAGATTTTACTCACATTTCAGTTCATTAATATGAATTCATTCTTTACAATTTCACCTGTAACAAAACATCCATTGAATTTTAAATAATGGTGTCAATACACAAAATGTCATCTACATAAACTCAACAAGTGGTGCCAGGCACAACAAACCCTGCCCCTCACACGTATTGTAGCTTATTTTAGCATCGATCCAGCTGATGTCATCATGTCTATGTGTGTGGTGATGTCAGTATATCAATTGCCTCTATATATTTGCCAAGTTTGAAGTAAACTGAAACAAAATTGATGTTTTATAGATATTTGAAGTTTCACCCTCTATAAGTAAATGGGATTCAAAAAATTCAGAAAAAATGTGAACTTTTACCTACTTTCCCCAAAATGTAACCACATCTATTCTGGGTCACTGGTAATCTCAAAACCCAATTTGGTATGAATTAAACAAATAGTTTTGCTGCTACAGGCATTTTAAATTTTGCTCATCATGAGTACATGGGGAAAAAAAAAAAGATTAAAAGAGTTAATTAAAAATTTAAACTTTGACTTGCTTTTCCCAAAATGTAATGATATCTATTCTGGGTCACTGGCAATCTATAAATACAATTTGGTATGAATTCAACAAAAAGTTTTGCTGCTACAGATATTTGAAATTTTGCCCATTATAAGCAAATTCTTCAAAATTTGATCCTTGACCTAGTGTTCCCAAAATGTAATCAGATCTATTCTGGATCACTGGCAATCTCTAAACCAAATTTGGTATGAATTCAACCACTAGTTTTGCTGCTAGAGTGTGAACAAAGAAACAAACAGACCAAACCAAAAACAATACCCCTTGCCTGCCCTTTGGGATGTGGGGTAAATATTTATTCTTCCATTTGTTTTTGAAAGCGACAGAAATCCCAAAGCAATTTACTCGATAAAAATTTGTTTATCTACAAAACACAAGACTATTAAGTGTGAGTCCCTCAAATAGACCAAGACAGTCTGAATAAAAGTCAATTAAATATGTTGCCTAAAGATTTCAAAAGAGTATGAGAAAATAAATCTGCTGGTGCAACATTCAATGCTCAATGAGACTCACAAGGCCGTACAGGAAGTTCATCTAAGAAATCAAAACATCAGAAACATCAGTGATACTGTTCTTTTGTTTGGCAATAGCTGTTGGGAAATTTCAACTCACCTCTGTCCAAAACTCAGGAGGTCAACCTTGAGAAGAGTTGACAAGATTACAGGCTTATTGTTTTTGTACTCAGTGCCAGCTACAAAGTAATCTCTTGCTGCTAAAATTACTGGCTTAAATAAATTAATTGAATCATACTAAATATTTTAAGGGATTACAATTAGAATCATGTTCATTTGATCATGTGACTAAAAATGTTCATTAAAAAGTTTTGAAACTGTTTTATCAACTTTGTTATCTCCCCTGATGTTAAAGAATTACAATGATGAAGAAAATGTAGTCCTAGATATTTTAAGAGGGGAAAAAAATATTGCCCATTTTATGCTAAAGTACTCCTGTATCTCCGGTTTGTGTAACTAATTAAGAGATCACATTTTTAACAAACTTTAAAAACTGCTTAACCACAGGTCTCTACTGTGAGAGCCATCCATCAATTTGTAATGCCTGGAGAGCTCTGAAGTAATTTTCTGTGCTTGGACAGAGGCTTAAGAATAGCATACGCACAGAGATTTCTGAGCAAGGTGATCATGAGTTTAAGACATGCTGTCCATTTGCAGACTCAGTAGAGCTGAACTTTCTGGGATTGAAAATTGAACACTTGTAGGAGTGCAGGCAATGGCATCTCACCAAATCATCTGATAAACTGGAGCCAGTGGTCCATATTTCACTGAATAATTCAGTATTCAAATCCAAAATCTGGAGAGGCTGTTGAGCAGAGTGTTTAAGAGTTAAGAGGAGCAAAAGAATGGGACCAAAATAAGTGCACACAACTACTACCAAATTAACAAATGAATGACCATGCAACAAGCTTGCTCAATTTTGTTTCATCCATCCATCCATCCATCCATCCATCCATCCATCCATCCATCCATCCATCCATAAACATAACTGAACAGGGAGTTTTAAAACTGAATTTGTTTGCTATTTTCTATTCCAGACTGTAACTTGAGAGTATTAAACTGTTCAGTGTTTCACTCTGTGCTTTCCAAACCCAGTTGCTCCTTTGTAATGTGTTCATTACAGTCTCATTATGCTCAAATGATGTACTTTGTTCCTCATCACTGTGTTTGGCAGGCCAGTTGGCGGTGGGAACCTGTGAAATAGTGATGCTCAACAGAGACAGCAGTGTCCCTAGACGAACCATCGCTAGGCAGACGGCCCGCTGCGCCTGCCGGAGAGGCCAGATCGCTGGGACCACCAGAGCAAGGCCGGCATGTGTAGATGGTGAGTTCAATGAGCATTTCATCTTTTGTTTCCAAGAACATGAAAAGGGAGGGCTACAGTTGGTCCCACAGAGTTTAATTTAGTTCATAAAAGCATAAATCTTCCCACTAAAGACAATATTCTCTCACCTGGACAACACCACTCTGGCAGTGGGTCAAACCCTCATACTGGGGTTTTTAGTCTACCATTTGTCTGCACATTGTCAATTTAATAATTTCCTGTCTCAGACTACTTTATTATTCACCCAGGAGAAGTGTTTTAACTAGACTTCTGCACTGTACATTTATTTTGTGTGAAACAAGATCTCTTTTTAATATACACAATGTGAGCTCAGGGATTTTTGCTTGTGCAATCTAAACTCATAACTCAAAGTCTGATGCAGTGGTAAATAAAAAGTTGATCATCCACCCTGGATAAACAAGCAGTAAAACAGTTGCTATTAACATTCAGTTTAACTTAAATGTAGCTGTACCAAGGGTACTGAATTGTTTTTTGTTTGTTAGTGACAAAGTAGGTAATCTGGTAAACAGTGCTAGTTCAATTATATTTGGTCTCAATATTATTATAATATATAAAGGATTGTTATGTGTTTATTTTTCATGACACACAGTTATATCTGGTATTAGTAAGTATTGTTTACCTTCTCATGTGCATACATTAAGGTTGCCTTGGAGACTTTTCAGCTCTGGGTGTTGATTGTTTGTTGACGATAGCATTTCCCAGGTAACATTAGCCAAATGTTGTCCATATAGGGCCAAATCTACAGAGAATGGATTGCACCCACTTACTGAACAGGGAACTTTATTTTAGACATGCCTGCAATTTGCTCCATTTTAGGGGCCTGTTCACAAAAGATTTGATGCTTATCATATGCTGGCAAAATATGTCCATAAACATTTTTTTGTGTCAGAGATTCCTCTGCTTTTCAGCCACAGATCCATCATGACAACTAGTGAAACTGTAAAAACCCTCAAATTGTGAAGAGACGTGCAGACAGAGCTCTCCACAGTCAGTCCAATGCATAATCAACTGAAATGTCCAATGAAATAGGCATCAGCTATTAATATAGTTCAGGTCTGAAACATGTTTGATTAATGTATGACTATTACGTGTCACTGACTATATCTTTGATTTTTTCAGAAATGTTACGGATATTCTGTTTGGTATTACAGATAGATGTGTGTGGCAGTATCTCTGAACTACAAAAGAGACTGTATCCATTCACAACAGTGCAGCAGCTGTAACTTTAATGGCAGCAGACTGATTGAGGTATATTAAAATTGTGTGTTCTGCAGCTCTCAAAAGACATTAGTATGCATGTTAATTACACTGGTGCTATCTGCTTGGCAGCACAGTTTGCAGTGAATTCTAACCCTTGTGGCTGATTGTGCAATGTGCACAATAGTTTTGTCTCATTTGTACCAGTTTTGCATCTGCAAAAGACACAATCCATGAGTGCAGTTGCTCTGCACTTTTGAAATCTCAAGATTGCATTTCAGTTGTTGCTAAAACCAAACCAATCACGCTAGAGCCACATTAAGTTAGGTTGACATACACAGCACAGGTGTAAGAGCCAGCTGCAGTACACACGCTAATGTTTGGGCTGCAGCGGGAGATAAGTGTAGCTACCCGATCCGTACCCAGAAACCAGATCGGTACCCCACATCCGCGAAATTGCGTCACATCCGTCATTCAACATTATCATTTACAGCTCATTCCACATGCGCATTTCTCTCTGCTTTACGATTTATGGCACACTGCCATAGTGACAATGCATATGTAACTCTTAATATAACAATAATACAGGGTATTAAAAAAAAAAATTAACCGATTTCATGACGCATTGCTTCAGTTTTCAAGCATCGTCGTGGAATGAGTTGGTGACCATTTGAAGAAGGACTTATCTAAGTTTTGAATGGCTGCCTCGATGACCTTAAACACTGAATAACAACAGTGATCAACTCAGTGGATTGTGATTTGCTGATATGCATCTGGGAGGAATTCTCTTATTGCGTTGATGTTGCCCATGCTGCAGGTACTGGCCACATTGAACATTTGTAAGACAGGAAATAAAAGTTGATTGTGAGTAGAATACTTGGGACTTGGCTAAAGTTTTCTATTGCTTTTCCTTATTAAAATATTGCATAATGAAATCAGTTCATTCTTTTTGAATAACCCTGTATATAAAAACAATATGCCGCCACTGCATGAAATTCACGGCAGTTTCAGGAGGTTCACATGTTACATCTGTTAGTTTTAAGTTAAGAACTTGAGTGACAGTTTTTTTTCTTTTTCAGCAGAGAATGTTGTCAGTTTATAAAAATTTCTGCCCTAAGATTAATTAATGTAATAATAACAATAATAATAATAATAATAATAATAATAATAATAATTCTTATTATTAATATGTTATTCATTAATATTCTTACTTTTTAGTGGATCACTGTATCGTGGTAGTGTTGCAAAATCAATAAAAAAAAAACACTGGACAAGTTTTGTGGTTTTTTTTGATTATCAGTTTGTGTTTAAATAATCAATCGGTGTCAATGGTTCTAGGGCTATGTTGCATCTGCATTTCTCATAGCAGTCTCTTCGAACAGAATGTCTTTTCTGTTCAAGTAGGATTTTATTTCAATTCAAGGAACATCTGGAATCAGTTCAATTAAAACCACAATGTATATTTTATTAAATGTAAACATAATAACAGTAGATGTAACGTGTAGATGTGTTTCTCTGTGCTTAGTGCTTGTGGGGTACCAGTCTGCTTTCTGGGTACAGATCAGGTAGCGACAACACTGACTGTTCCCTCAGGAGAAAATGTGACTGAGAACTCTGTTTTAAATATAACCTGTTTTATTCATCTGAGACAGTTGTATAATGTTTTCTTCAGCACATCTGTCATGTTCAACCTCTGACGGAAAATAAATCATATTTAAATCAAAAATAACCTTCTGATGTCTTCACAGCTAATAGTGGTTTGATTTATATCGTGATACATATCAATATTGTCTGATATGAAGAAAATTATTGTGATATGATTTTTTTCCCATATCGCCCAGCCCTTTGTTTCACGATAATAGCCCCAGCCAGCTGATTGCTCCTCATTCACACTAACAACAGTAGCAAATATTAGGTTTGTGTCAGAGTGAACATTAAGTAGTGAAAGAGCTCCTTATGTGTGTGAGAGTAATTTAAAGCCCGGGATGAGGATGGTGGCTTCTGCTATAAAACTGGAGTTTGTTTTCAGTATTGTGTCTTTAAGGCCATTTTCCCTAATGTCAAGCTTTAACAGCAGCAACAAAGTGCAATTGCCAAAAAAAAACCCAAACTTGGACAAAACATATGGGTTTCCTCCTTCCTTCATTAAAAGCAACTGCTGATGTAATTTGGTTGTTTAACCAGGCAATCAATAATCACTTTGCGTGTCTGCCTTTTTGATGTCTTCTCAATTGGTGACTGTGTGGTTGGTTGTCTGAGTTAGGCCATCCTCCATCAGCCAGTGTGATGTCTGCAAATTGGTAATCACTTTGTGCCTCTCTGCTTGTCCTCAGGGTGTATCATGTTGAATTTTCCTCCTCCACCGGTGTTTTTAATATACTCCAGCTGAATAAAGATCACTGGTAATGGAGACAGTGTGGTGCTCAGCCACTTTGGAGATAAGATTTTATACTTTGAAGCCACTCTCTCTGTGTTATTGGACTATATCTAAGAGAGAGTGATGGGAGGGATGAGAGAACTATGGTGGCAGGGGGGTAGGGTTGGTGGGGGCGGCGTTGACACAGACCATCTGCAGTGTTGATTGGATCTCGCAATAGTACAATCACACATCAGATGCACCGATTAGTTCCATGACTCATGTTGGCCTTAATCTAATAGCCCTGCTTGGAGTCCATAGCCCTACAGTCCCTCGGCTGGTGTCACACTTCCTACACCGCTTTTAACCACCTCAGTCTCTCTGCAGTCGCCTCTCTGTAATACTCACCAGATGCTAATTAACTTAGAGAGAACTATGATTACAGCAGCAGGAAATTGATTATTACTGGCTTCCCGCTGCACCATGCCCTACACTCCATTAATAGCAAGTGCATTAAAGATGGAACCTGTTGCTCCCAGGCTCATTTAAAGGCTTTTCACTGACAGCTGAAATGATATCTATCATCACAAGCCTCAAGTGAGGTTGTTCCATATTGCATGAGATGCAAAACTTTCTTTCTGTTTACATGTGCTTTAACATAATAGAGGTGTATTGTGTAAGATTTTCAGAGATTGAGGAGTAATCTAGTTACACAAACGGCATATAATATCTCATGTGTTTTCATTAGTGAAGTTCACATTATCTTCCTCTTCAGGAAACGCATTCTCTGCATTTGACCCATCTTAGCAGGGTTAGGGCTGCATTTCCTCTAAGCCATTACCTTGAGCAAGGACACTTATTGGCATTGGATCATGTGGGAAGCCAGTAGAAAAACGTGACAAGGGAAAAACATTCACAAATTGTGACAGAAAGGCTGACCAGGAATTGAACCAAGAACCTTTTACTTGGAGAAGTATGAATCACTATGTTTTTGTTGCTCTTTATATCTACAAAGGAAATGGTCCAACACTGTTGCACTGCCATGTTTCTACAATAGCTCAGAATAGGTTCTCATTTTCCTTTACTCTGTTCTATTAGTGTGGGTGGTACCTAACATTAAGGTACTAAGCATACAGTAGCTAGTGTTGCACACATAGATAGTTTGAAAGAAGCTGTTGAAAGCTGTTTTAAAGCCTTGAGTTTGCATTTTGATTTTGGCCATATTATCTTTTAGGCTCCAGAAGTGATCATATCTGGACAGAAGGGTCAAGTTGAAGAGGGGCAAGTAATGATGAGTGAGCAAATGCTAAAAACTTAATCACTAACTAGGTGACTTATGTGAAGTCTGTCATGCAGCTCTCTCCTCTCAGTCCAAATCATTCATTCAATCATTTTCTGATCTGCTTAGTCTTCAGGAGGGTCACAGCCTAATTCCAGCTTCTAACAGGCAAAAGTGGGGTAAACCCTGGTCATCACAGTCCTGATATATACAGACAAACAACCATTCATTCTCACATTCACAACTATGGCTGATTTAGATTGACCAGTTTACCTATTAAAGTGGTTGTCTTTGGATGGTGGGAGAATGCTGAGCACCCAAAAAGAACCCATGTAAATCAGAAGACTCCACATAGACATAGATTACCTGATGCTATTTCACTGTGGTTTGGAAAAGAGACTGTTTTCCATTCTTCTGTGTTGAGCCATGGGTAAGAACAGAAGAGGAAATCTGATCAGTGGTCAGTAAATACAGCTTTCAGTAACAGTTGTAAGCTCTTGACATGTCTGAAATATACCTGTGATTAGACAAAGTCTGTGTCATCTGATAGATTTCCAACAGTCGCAGGAGCTGGATTATGTTTTTTTCTCAGACTGTTTCATTTGCAATAAGTTGAAAGGTAACTGCAATTTTCAGTATCACTAAACACTGTAACTCCAAGGACTATCATTAGTGGAGATTTGCCATGCCATGTGGAAATATGTTCAGGTATCCTCTGCGACCATTAGCTGATTCACATATTTGTTTTTGTCATGAATTCCTATTAATGGCTCCTCACTCCACACAAACCAATTTGCCTACTTATAAACATGTTTATTTGTTTGTATCTGCAGGGCTTTGGTTTGTGCTTTTTTATTTCACCAAGTTGTTATTAACCCTGTGAGGGCTCACTGTTCCCTTGGTCAGTTAAATACAATTCTCAGCAGCAGCAGCAGCAGCAGCAGACCACTGTCTTTCCCACATGTGTGTTGATAGAACAGTGACCTTTAGAGAAAATCTAGCTACTACCAACTCCAAATGTACTGATTGTACAAAAGTGGAGAAATTTATGATAATAATGTTCACTACAATTATAAGCACTGTTGTAGCCTGAACATTTCACATGCATCTAAATGCCAAAACCTGGTTTTCTTTCTAGGGAGTCGAACCGATATACTAACAGCCTTGTGCTATAATACAGGTACATAACTGTCCAACATCACGCAATAGATCCCCTTCCATTTAATAGTCATTTGTTGTTGCAAAAGCTATGTTGGTTATTTCTTTGTGTAACAAATAATGTTCTTAACATTGATATTTTTCATCATTTGGCAGCTACTTGGCATTCTTCGCACAGTATGGATGCAGGCAGCTCATTAGCATGAAGACTACACAACAGATATGGAGGAGAAGGAGTGTAACACAGATCGGAGTAGTTGTGAACAGTTTCTGAACAGGAGAATTACTCCAGCTGAGATGAAACGAGGAGTGACTTCTGTCACATGGTTTAGATACGAAGAGACCAGACAAAAAAAACATACGATATGAAATATATCACACTGCACTCCACCAGACAGACTCAGTCATTAATATTCTATATTTTGTTACATCCTCAATTGAAGATTTTCACAAAGATTATAAGTGAATGGATAAAATAGTCAAATATGTCAGATAATATCAATAAAAAAGTTTTATTTGTTGAGTATGTCATTGAAAGTGCAATAAGAAAACTTTCCAAATAGACATTTTTACATAAGTGTGTAACAATGAGCTGCGTTACCATGGTCAGCTTAGCATAAATGCTGCATAATTTATTTTTGGATGACAATGTAAGATGTTTAAAGACAACTGGTGACTCGTATGGATATATGGGTGAAGGAAAACACACGTTTTAGTTAAGGAAAAACTATTTAATAAATTATTTTTAAAAAATAATAAAATTGGGGTCGGTATGTGTCTGATGAGGGATTCGCATCCAGGTGTGGGGGCCTGGGTTTCCACTCTGTCTCTGAGCTGAGGAGAGAAGCCATGTATTAAGTGATTAGGTAATATAGTGGGTGGTTGAAATGTTGACGTGCAGCCTACCAACAGAGAAAATGATTATGATAAAAATGATAAATGCATGGTAGACGTGAGCTTACTGGTGTTGTGTTCCTGGTGGAACAGTCCATTGAGCAAAACAGTCCCCGGGGAGTCAATGGGCCAATTGTTAGTGTATGTATAAGTAGTTGCCTTGTTCCAATTGGTACAACTTCCACCACTTGAGGGAGCATTGGTATAAATACCTCACAGTTGTCTTTGGTTGGTGTATGGATGTATGGAGTTTGGTTTTAGAGTTTTGCTGACGAGTTATTGAAATAAACGAGAAAGGTAAAAACCTTAAAGTGCCCCTGACGGAATTCACTTTGTACTATTTTTGCTGCCTTGATTGCTTGGCCAGCTTGACACTGTTGAAATTATGCTATATGTTTCTTCATCTATGACTGCATCAATTCCCAGTTGGATTGCTTTCTGTGTTTAGCATGCCTGTTCTTAGACACCATGCAGTTTTCCTCCAGTGTACCCTGCAGTCAAAGGCAGTTACAGATAGGTTATGGTGGTGATGAAGATTTGCAGTTATATTAGTCCCCAAGTGCCTTCAATGGCAGCTCACTGCTCATAATGTGCTGAGGCTAATGTTAATTTCAAGTGCTGTGTGCATGTGTGAGGATGGGTAAAATACAGGGACTCGACCAACAGCAGTAATAAACAAAATAAACATTTAACGTTTTATCTGGGTATGAAATGAGTGATAAGGTAAGATGGATGGATGGATGGATGGTCTATGTGTATTGATGAGTTTAATATGCTGACTAATATTCTTCTTCAGTTTTGTGTTCTTGGCAGAGGACTGCCATCGACCGTCAGGTGACAGCATGAAACAGGTTGTTTGCAGCTGTTAGCACAAAATGGTGCAGTTTATCATGTGACTGAATACAAACAGATGTGTTAAAGAGGATTATTTAAGATGCTAATTTCAATATTTCAGTTTTCTCACCTCTAAAAGACACATTTGTCTCAAAATGGCCAAGTCCTGATATATATAAAGCATTACATCATAGAATTTGTAAGTCCATTTATGATTCTTAAGCACTAGAAGTGTTGGGTTAATCCTTTTAAAAATACATTAATTTGTGTCAAGGGTTTTGCTATGAAGTCATGACAACTGGAAAGAAGTTCAGATATTCTGGTGAAATAACTCAGATAACAGATAATGAGTGCAGGACGGTGTAGTGAAAAATCTGAGACAGATGACTGCAATAACTTAGAGAGTTTGCACTGTTGAGTACAGTATTTTAAGGAAACCCTAAATGAATCTTCATATAGTTATGTCAGGGAGACTGTCTGACTATGCAGACTTTATAAGATACAATCATACTTTCCTGCTTTCTGTAAGCTCAGTCAGCTGAATTCTGTCTTCATCAAATCTCAAACTGACATGTTCCATGCTTGCCAATCACATACGAGCTGTCAAACCTTTAAAGTGTTGCCTCATTCCACTGTCATTCAGCTGTCATTTCTTTTTCATGACTGTTCTGGAACACTCATCCAGCTCATCACCTCAGCTCTGTCATCTGGTCCTAGTTTACTTCTCTGAAGGCATTACATCCTCAGTTCCACTGTGTCTAAGTGCTAAATATTTATTCCTTTTCTTCATGATGGTTCAATATTGCACCTGCAAACTTGGTCATTTTCTCTTCATTTCACTTTAACTCTGCGCTGATTGAAATGTTCTTGTTCTAAGTCATGATGTGTTTTGTAGCGTAACACATCTTCTCGCTTCGCTGTGTACTTCATTACAAACAAGGCTTGGTACTGTCTGGTTGACTTGTTAGACATTTTTTAGTTAAATAGTACAAATGTTATTCAGTAAATATTATTTTCCCTTTTCCATTATTTCTTAATAGTCTTATATCAGGGTTGTGGAGTATATTTTCAAACTTCAACTCAGAACAAGTACATTTGCGTTATGTTTTTAACCTGTAGTCTCTTCAGTGCAATGCAAAAGAAATCAGCTTTTCTCACACATAATTTGTGACAAGCTACATAGTACTTTATCATGTACTTTGATCTTTATTTTGACATATATGTTTAACCCTTAAAGACCCAAACATCCACTGCTGACCAAAAGCATCTACTAATCTAAAATGTTTCATACCTGTTGATCCACTAATCCTATCAATACATGTAAATAATTCAGATAAAATGCAGTTCGTCATGTTTTCATGGTCATCAGATATGACTCATTTAGATGTTCAGAGGCTCTGTAGTGAACGTGGAAACACTGTCATCTTCTACAACATTGATTCACCAGGAAAACACTTGTAGTTTGACAAATGGCAGTAGTTATAGGTGCCTGATTTAGGTTTAGTTAATGAAATACTATATTTTGATGAAAAAGTCATTCTTTCCTCATTTTTTTCTGATCTGACCTAATAACCTGTGAATTTACTGAGCTTTAATGAACATCCACATGATCAGTGAATTAGATATTGGAAACTACCTGATTTTCACTGAAAAATGCAAAATTCAGAGGATAAAATTATAATAAATGTTGATAAATTGCTCAGAAAAGACAAAAAAAATCATCTAAAAGTTTTTTGCACTAGTTCTGTGTCTTTAAGGGTTAAAAATACTGTTTTGTGGCAGAACTATGAAGCCTGAATTGTGTACTTTATACTGTTACAGAGGAATTTGGGACTCATCTCCACCTGTAGCTCCATTAATTTTCCTGACTTCTAAAATATTTGGATATACATTTTGTGAATGTCCAATAAATCCTGCAGAAGACGGCTACCGTTAGAAGCAGCATTCACATTCCCCTTCTCAAGTGGGGACATAACTAAATGACACTAGTGCCCTTGTTACAGTGGGTGTAGATGATAATGTGGAGCTTGTCAGTGTCATCATGAATGTAAAGCGATGAGATCTGTCACAGGCAATGAGCCCTCTGTTGTAAATATCTGAGAATAGATTCATCTGACCTGTCCATCATTAGTCACTCCCTCCCCTGAACAACAGTTAATAAGGAATTAATTACACTCAGTTAAACTGACACTCCCACATTGTTACACCTAATCTGCATGTGAAGTACCACATGCTGTAACAGGTGCCACAGCTTGCTGTCACACTTAGATATGTTAAACCTATGGAGTGTGTCTTCAACAGTTTGCATGCGCATTAAATGGGTTAGAGAAAGTAAACTCCTCTTGGAAAGTAAACTTATTGGAAGGATAGATTACTCTATATAGTGTTGTTTTGGCAGTGATCAACTGCTGTCTCAAAGTGTTTCTCTAAAATTGTGAGTCACATGTGAAACACTGCCAGAGACCATAAAAACCTGACAATCTGTTCTGTGCAGTCCATCTTTGTTTGCGTGTAGTGCTACCAGGGCTGATGATGATGTCCAATCTGTTTTTGGATGCGAAAGCATTGAGTACCACTTTAACAAAGCTCAATTGGATCAGTGCCCGGAGAACATGCAATGTTTTACTTTTAGCTTTCAGAAAAGTACATATGCAAACGGACCACTACAGCTAAAGTGTCCAGAAATAATCAGATACTCAGCTTCTTACAATTAAACAAAAGCCATGGGGAATATTGAACAAGATGTAGTGAACTTAAAGCAATAATTTATAACATTTCCAAGTTAGAACAACCTAAAGCAAGTAGGCTTTTATTATATATGGTTTGTTGAGTTGTGTACATACATTATACCAATGTTTAAATTAAGAGAAGTCTGTTATTTCCTTCATAGTCAGGTTGCTTAATGAAATTGCAGTTAAACAATGTTTCCTCTGGGTCTATGAAAGAATACTTCTAACCTAGGAGCCCCTGGAAGTGTTTCTGTAAAATACTAACTTCCAACATATTCAACACCAATGATATAGGTGAAAGAAAGATTTCCGCACAGGCCTCACCATAAAAAAAAAAGTGTGTGTGTGTGTGTGTGTGTGTGTGTGTGTATATATATATATATATATATATATATATATATATATATATATATATATATATATATATATATGTATATATGGTTCAAGGTGACTTTGTTAATACCCATTGGTAGATTTGTTCTGCAGTCTGGCAAGGGCATCTCACACACAAAAAACATTAAAACCACAGGACACATACAGGGGACAGATTAAAAACAGCACAGATATGGACAGGTACTCCTAGCAGCTCGCTGATCAAGATTAAAACAGACTACAAATAAAAGACAGAAAACAGACTAAAATAAATAAATGTTGTCATATTGTCATTAATGTTATTCTTGAGACTCCTGAAAAGCAATATGTGTTCTTAGATGCTAATCTCATGAAGCTGTGTTTTGGGAGAAGGTTTTGAAATCTCTCATGAGCTCCTAGGCTAAAATCCTTTGTTAAGTCTGAAGAAGTCTCATGCACAATATGATGCTTTTATCCACGTGGTAATGGTAAATTTGAATAATAGCATTAAACCACCTGACTATCTATCAATCAATCAATCAATCAATCAATCAGTCAGTCAGTCAATCAAATTTTATTTATGTAGCACCAAATTATAACAAAAGTTATCTCATGACACTTTACATATCGAGTTGGTCGAAAACCAGACTCTAAGCCAATTTACAGAAACCCAACAGAATCCTCCAGGAGCAAACACTTGTGACTGGTGACAGTGGCGAGGAAAAACTTTCTTTTAACAGGCAGAAACCTCAAGTAGTCCCTGACTCCTGGAGGATGGTCATCTGCCTTGACCACACCATCAGTGTAGTTGCCCATTTCAAGTCCCATTTAGCCTTGGCACAGATTTATACTGACAGTGATATGGCTTTATTTGATACCCACTGTATAATTTTTTATTTGTGTATCATTTTGCAACAGTCTAATCAGTCTATTAGATAGATAATTTTATTATTGAAATGTATCATATTTCAATCTAGAGCGTAAATGATTAGTCGACGCAAATCATTACAATTTTCCTGAATCGAAGCTTTATTTTCTAAATTTCGCTACCACTAAACATTGCTTCCACTGTTGTGTTTCACATGGACGCATATTGTGATACACATGACACCACGATCAACACAAACAACATGGAGTGTAGCTCAGAAGAGACAAAAACAAAGTCAGAAAATGTCTAAGTGCTCACTTTTCTACATTGGAACCATCACTTACTGTTTTAAACATTTAAGCTTTCACACAAACATTAAAAATATTTGTCTTTATTTTTTCAGTAGTATGTTAGTTCCATCTTAAGTTGTCAGTAAGTTAGTTAGTTGGATCCAAATGTGTTGAAGACTGCAGTGCACATTTTACTTATAGATGTCATTTGACTTGTTTGTTGTTTATATATAAAGATTTTTTTATATATACTTTTATACTGTTGCTATTTTTTTTCCTATATGATATTTTTGTATATATCCTTTTACTTTTGTACTTTTTGTGGTTGTTGTTTCAGCTGGTTTTGTAATAAAGGACAAGTTGTCATTTTCAGACATGTCTTTTTCATATTTTTACAATTTTTTCCACCTATTCAAATAATCAGTCAATAGAATTGGATCAAAGAAAATAATCAATAGATTAATCAATTACAAAAATAATTAATACCCTTTGCTCTTAAAAGTTTGATGCAGTCATCTTAAATGAGTCTGCATCTACTTTGATAATAACAGGATTTACAGATGCCGCTTTGGGCTTTAGGAAATCTATAAACATGTATTTTTTTTTCCTTTTACTCTGTTCATAGTCAACAAATAAATAAAATGCAACTGAAACCATTACCTAGAATAATTTACTGTTTTATTAACTTAGCCTGCAGTGTATACTTTATATTATTAATTCATAGACGGATTTGGAACTCATCTTTAGTAGGTGTCCCATTTGATTAAAATTTTCTACTCATACTGAATATGCCAATAGATGAGCCCATCAATTCGGCTGTTCACCCGTCACATGCAATATCTCAGGTGCCACTGACTGGATTTCTAATGAAACTCAGAGAAATGACTCATCTTAACGCAGTGTTCTAACATTTCCATGGCCGGTAACAGTGATTGGCATGTTGGCAGGAGGGGATTACACATCAGAGCTGAAACTTCAATAAACATCCTGTCTTGCCCTGTAGGTTTGAGTGATGTGGATTTTGCTGCACATAGTATAACAGCGTTTCTTGCTTTGCAGCTCAGTTTAACAACCATCAGTTTACATTGCATTGGATTTTCCATCATCTTAAATTCCCTCAGGCTAGTGGTCATCAGCTTTACAATAACTCTGACTGTAATTAAACTGTACACTGGAATCTGATGTTTGCACTTCACAGCGTATCCAGGCAATGTTATAGTAAGATCAGGGAATATGAAAAAAATCTGCAGTCATAATCATCAGCAAAAAGCTTGCGGATTCAAACCTCTCCTCCATTTCCTGTAATGAATAGAATCTAAAACCTAAGGCTTACCCTGGATGTAACCAGTGGGACATTTTTACATTTTACAGAAGTCTGCAGCTGGTGGCTTAAGGAGACATTGGCATCCTGCTAGCACTCACAACTCGATAATAATGAAAAACCAGCGAGTATGTGAGTGTTACCTAAGACCTTTGCAGCTGATTGGTTCAAATGGTGGCTTTACCTTATGCTGTATGAAATGTTTACTCTAAACTCATGAAACAAAATCTCGCTGTGTGACAAATGCAGTGTATTTTTCTGTTTGTTAGTGTGTTCCAGTGCACATTTCAAGCTCCTCTTGCCCTCTTTTTGTGCTGCTGTGTGTCACTGTTGCGCAGGTTTGGTCTGCCCATTGTACACAGGAGGATTATGTGCTTCTTGCTTGCTTGTCTCTGTGCTCTCTCTCTTTCTAATCTGCTCCTGACTCTTTCCCTCTCCCTTCCCTTCGCTCAGCCCGTTGTTGCCATGCCACCGCATCACACTGAAGCTCGATGGCCACAATGATAAGAGCCTGCAGTCTCCAGCGGGAGCTCAATGTGTAGGTTTTCACATTCTGTGAAATGATTATTGACCAAATGCACACAAAGCAATGAGGAAAAGAGTTTCTGGGGATTCATGATGCAGATGTACCATATTTCCTCTACATATGTGCCTATGTAAACAGCTACGAGGTGGACATCTCTTTTGAGGGTCACACAGAACACAGTATTCTCTACCCAGTGCTGGCCTGTATTTGAGAACCAACTTTAATTTGTTTGTGTTGATCTTAAAAATATCTGTTCTTAGAGGTCTTTATTCAGGGAAATACTCAGTTACCACACTGGTTTAATATGTTAATTGTTGGTTTTTCCAGTTGTATAAACCTCTTTGATAATTTCTTTGGTTCTTTGAATTCCTGTTTTACTTGCTTTCTATGCTGCTGTTTTGTATTTAAAAGTGGTTTATAGGTGAAATCATATTCTATGTGAAACTTACTTGCTTCCATTTTGACCAAAACTTTGTATCTCAGTGGGACCTCTCTGCATAATTAAAGGATAAATAAAATAGATAAAAAATGATTACTCCATAAATAGCTCATCTTTAAACCATCACCTTACTGTGGTGGAGGAGTTTGAGAGGCCCTAATGACCCTAGGAGCTATGTTGTCGGGGGCTTTTTGCCCCTGGTAGGGTCACCCATAGCAGATTGGTCCTAGGCGAAGGGGTGCGAGTCTGGTCTGCGTAGCCAGCAGTAAGTCAGGCTTATTCCTGCTGAGGGTTGGATTCCACCAGGGCTGCCCTTTGTCACCTGTTCTGTTCATAACTTTTATGGACAGAATTTCTAGGCACAGCCGGGTGATGGAGGGGGTTGAGTTCATTGATGGGAGGATTTCGTCTCTGCTTTTTGCAGACAATGTGGTCCTCTTAGTTTCACTGAGCAGTAACCTCCGGCTCTCGCTGGGGAAGTTTGCAGCAGAGTGTGATGCAGCTGGGATGAAGATCAGCACCTTCAAGTCTGAGGCCATGGTCCTCAGCTGGGAAAGGGTAGAGTGCCCACTCTGGGTTGGGGGGGGGCGTCCTACCTCAGGTGGAGGTAGGGCTGCACAATTTTGGCAAAAAAAAAAATCCAGATTTTTTTCTTTTAAAAACTCAATTTTCGATTTCGATTTTTGGGTAAAACTACAAAAGACAACAGAAGTCAGCATGTCGTTTTCGTGAGCAGCCCACAATGCAAGGCACTGCTCTGACCTCAAATCTGTGATGGAACCCACAGAAGTTTATTTTTTCTTAATTAAATCTTTATTGAATGAAGTAGAGTATACAAACAATGTATACAACAAGAAAATAACATAAGTTTGCCAGGGGGAATACACTACAATGCAATGTCCAAATCAGAGCAAATACTGAATGTTTTTAGAGCCTTTTTGTTTCCAGATTTATTTAACAGCTTTAAATAAAGTTCAACATCTTTCAAAAAATAAATAATATTTGGTTTTGTGTTACAGAACTTACATTTGAGAATGAAAAATTTAGCAAACAAGAGGACTAAATTAAATAAAAAAAAAAAAAAAAGTTTTTTTTTTCTTTTTGGGGTATCTGGCCCACAGAAGTGATAGGCATCAGTCGTGCGTGCGTGCATGGACCACGTAACATGAGTGATCCCCATGGGTTCTATTTAAACTGGGGGATCCGTTCGTGGAACAGACCGACCCAGGACACACTGGAGGGATTCTATCTGTGGAGCTGGTGGATGTGTGTGGGCAGAGGGCTGTCTGGGCTCCTCTGCTGAGGCTGCTGACCCCACAACCCTGGACCCAGTTCAGAAGAAGACAGTACGGTACGGATCCGGGACAACGGAAGATGAGTGATCCACATGCAGTTATATTTCAGTTGCGGGATCCGTGCGTGAAGCCACGGCCTACATTGGTATAACTACTGCGGGCTCATTAACACATTTAAAGTCCGGTCATTACACGGACTTCTGTGACAGACCGCTGTCACTGATAGGAGGAAGCGCGCGGCCTGGAGGCACGAGAGAGATGAAATCGATTTTACGATTTCCCTTTTTTAAAAATCGTCCTTATTAAAAAATCCGATTTTGATTTACAATCGATTAATCATGCAGCCCTAGGTGGAGGAGTTTAAGTATCTCAGGATTTTGTTCATGAATGAGGGTAGGATAGAGCGGGTGATTGGCAGGTGGACTGGGGACCATCTGCTGTGATGTGGATGTTAAACTGGTCCATTGTGGCAAAGTGGGAGCTAAACCGAAAGGCGAAGCTTTTGATTTACTGGTCGTTCTACATTCCAACCCTCACCAATGGTCACAGTCTCTGGGTAATGACTGAAAGAATGAGGTTGTAAGTACAAGCGGCCGAAATTAGTTTCCTCTGCAGGGTGGCCAGGATCAGTCTTAGAGATAGGGTGAGGAGCTGGGACATCGAGGAAGGACTTAGAATAGAACCGCTGCTCCTCCGCATCAAGCGGAGCCAGTTGAGGTGGTTTGAGCATTTAGTGAGGATGCCTCCTGGACGCCTCCCTGGGGAGGTGTTTCAGGCGTGTCCAACTGGGAGGAGACCTCTGGGCTAACCGAGGACACACTGGGGAGATATTTTTCTCTGCTAAATGCCTGACCAGGGATTGGAGATGGAAACTAGCAATAGCGATAATCTCTTTATGTGAATCATCAGTTAAAACAGCTTGTTTGTAACAGGTAGAAGTTATACTATGTAATTTGCATTGTCCCTATCAAATAAACTTTATAAATATAAAATATATATGTCTCGGCTGGCCTGGGAACACCTCTGGAACGCCTCGGGATTCCCCCGAAAGAGCTGGTGGAAGTGGCTGGGAAAAGAGCAGTCTGGGCTTCTCTGCTGAGGCTGCTGCCCCCGCAACCCGGACCCGGATAAGTAGAAGATGATGAGTACTTCATTAATAGGTTGCATATAAAAAAACTAGACTTTCACTCCTGTTTTCATTTACTGGTGATGCAAACTCCAAACGTCCTCCATGTGTACATTTTCACTCAGCATGACGTACTGCATTATCAGTTCAACAGAGAACCACAGATTGAGATCAGACTCACCACTGTGCAGGCTGAGGTTTCTCCTCTAGAACTGAATTCACCAATTGTTTTCATCAACTATTATTCTTTATACTTCTTAACACACATTCCACATTAAATGCCTCAAATAAAGAACTCTATAATTTTAAACATAAACAAAGACTTTACTTTCATGCTCACTGGTAAAAAGTGACAAACTAGATTCCATTTTATACAAACATTCTTTTACTCCACTGCATATATAATAATATAATATTATTATTATAAAACAAATGCCTTTAAAATAATACTTATAATACCTTTTTCCTTTCAATTACTTATCCCATTCCTAATCCAAAGAAAACCACATATCTTCAAATGGGTTGATTTTCAAGGTTAAAAATATGATATAGTAAAGGAATAATGGTTCAGTAAGTTTGTTTTTCACTGACTTCTACACAAATGGATAGTTAGTGAAGTAGATGTAGAGAAGTAGCTGTGCATTTTCATGAAGAAAACAACCTAATTCCTCTACATATCAGCATATTACATATATATCTGATCAACTGCGAGTTATTAGTTTAGACCCACAAATTTCATGTAATTCCATGGGCATCTGTGAATCTTTTATTTTACACCTGTCTTTTCACCTTTCAGTATTCTTTCATGGGTAGAGTTTCTTTTTCCTTTCAAACTGCTCTCAGCTTTCCTGGAAAATACATTTTCAGAAAGCTGAAAACTGTGTTTTAAGTAGTAGACTTTTTAGAGATGCAGTACTATGCAAAAATCTTAGGCCATTTTTGGCTTCGTTTTTTACAGGATTTTAATGAAATTATTTATTTATTTCTCAGTCTCTTCATTAAGATCAAATGCAGGAAATATGTGCACATTATTAATACAGTGTATTAACAGAAAAAAATCTGAACTGAATGTGTTGTAAGGATAAGAGTTAGTATTTTTGTGTGACTTATTTGGACTGGGTCAACCATCTGGAAATGTTCTTAAATAAAAAATTCCGTATTCACTGTTGGCTTTAGACTTTTACACAGTCTCATATGTGGTTCTCACACAAACATATGATTATTGTAGAGAATATGATTCATTGTTGTATTATTAAATATATTATATTAACGTACCAGCAGTTTATAAAGTAGCTGAAATGAGCTTAACCTTAAATATCTACTGCAATAAATGTAACATACACATTATATACAACAGTAAAACACTGACAGAGGTCGCTTTACTGTTCAATGACTATTTCCACTTTTCCTATTTAAGCACATTTTCCTGATAAAAGTTTGCACACATAAGGTATTGAGTACAGAGGGTGAAGTAATTTCACAATGTGCTATTATTACCCAAAGGTTCAATATACAATGTTTCCTCATTTTCAGAAGCCAATACCCAATCTCTCTCTATCTCTATCGCTCTCTCTTTTTCTCCTCCTTTACTCTCTCTCTTTAACCCCAACTGGTCAAGGCAGACGGCCATCCTCCAGGAGTCTGGGTCTGCTCAAGGTTTCTGCCTGTTAAAGGGAAGTTTTTCCTCGCCACTGTCACTAGTCACAAGTGTTTGCTCCTGGAGGATTCTGTTGGGTTTCTGTAAATTGGCTTAAAGTCTGGTTTTGACCAACTCTATATGTAAAGTGTCATGAGATAACTTTTGTTATGATTTGGCGCTATATAAATAAAATTTGATTTGATTTGTTTGATAATGCTGCTGTAAAAGGTGCTGAGAGAGTAACGGGAACACAAAAATTGTAATTTTCAGATGATTATACACTAATTATCAATGATACATTCTGCTGATAGAGCCTCTTAAATCCCCCCAAAAGTAATGTACACTGGACTTTTAAGCCAAAGACAAAATGTTCCATCCCTTTTAGAAACAGTTAACACCAAGGAAGAGGGGAAATGTTTTGTACCTCAAAATGCTGCAGAAACAATTTAATTTGAAATATCAGACAAATCAATATCTTGGACAGTAAATATGCAAACAACAGCATGGAGTCATCAGAAAAAACAACATGAAATATCAGAAACATTCATCAGACATCACAGCTGTATGAATAACTCACTCAGCCAAACTCCATCAATCCTTCTGGCTTTAAAGAATATGAACCTAATACTGAATGTCTCTGATACAGAAGTTGGAATTTCTTCAATCAAAACTGCAATGCCACTTTTAAAAATAAGCCCGGTAATTCCAATAATTGAGTCATTTTGGTAGCGCAGCTGCAGGCTGTGTTGAAATGTGTGAGATGTGGGACTTTTTGTTGTTGTAATTAGAAGCGGCCGGCCATTAGGCCTGTGGTAACAGGTTGTGCTGCACAGCGGACAGAGGGCTAAGAATCTGGCTGCTTACAAACTGATCCATGACTGAAGCTTAATTAACATTATCCAGAAAGGCTGTTTAAAGCTGTCGCAGTTTCTGTTGCCAGACTAAGCTAGTTTGTTAATCTTCCTGGATACTTTGCAAAGAAGCATGAGTATAGCATCATTATTAAATTACAGGAGACATTTGAACACACTATTAATTGTTAATTTATGCCTTATTTTTCCCCAGAGGAACCCAATTTTAGTATCTTTCCTCTATCTCGTCTAACTCATCAGAATTTAAATGAGTTGCCTGTGGCTTCAGTTTAAATTTGATGTCATTTTTGACTTGTGTAGCGACAGGATTTCATCAGACGAAGTGAGCATGTAGTTATGCTTCCTGCCCCTGTTCTGAGTCCCGTCTGGTGGTGCTGTGTTGTGCTGGGCAGGGCAGGGCACGGGGGGGTGGGGGGGCAGGCAGATGGCCTTACGTGTGATCTAGCGGGAGGTCCAGAGCCATTCACCAGCAGGGACACTGGCAGCTGACAAGCCTGGCCTCGTGTCCACAGTCCCTGAGTGGAACTCCTGACAGAGACAGCAAACAGGATGGACCACCCAGGTGTAAGCCTGACCGAGAGCACTCCAGCCACCACAGCCAGATGTTTCACTGCTGCTGCACACCGCCACCATCACATGTAGGGAAACATTACACAACACAGCCCAAGTCAAACACAACAAAATGCAGACACACTGCAGAAAAAAAAAAAAAGGACCAATGGCCCTGTAGCTTACCGGCCAAATTAAAAGCGTTGGGAAATGTATCCAGATGACATTTATTATCCCCCAGTTATGTGTATTTATTATATTACAGAAATAGCCCATGTTTTGGTCATATTCCAATCAGATCTGTAAAAAATTCAAATTCCAACTTGATATCATTGACACTTACTGATTTATTGTATCAATCCACTTCCTAGCTGGGAAAATTGGAAAATGGGAAAATTTTTTCAAAGTCACACCAAATCCAGAATCAGATCCGGATCGAAATAATTTCAATACCTTGTGTTGACGTCATCATAAAGAAGCTGTATACCAGGTTTGAAGTCAATCAGACCTGTAGTTTGGGAGAAAAAGACAATTGAATTTTTTTCCCCTTAAGAGCCCATGTTAAATTTTCCGTAAGGTCCCGGATCCAGAAGAAGATCCTGATCAGCATGTGGCCATTATGTTTTGGTCATCTCCCCATCAGGGCTGTACTGTAGAAATTTCAACTTGATATCATTTATATTTACTGAGTTATTGCATCGATCCACTTCCTATCTCTTATAATGGGGAAATTTTTCAAAGTCGCACCAAATCCAGAATCAGATCCAGATCCAAATAATTTCACTAACTTTTGTTGACATCATAATAAAGAAGTTGTATACCAACTTTGAAGTCAATCGGAATTGTAGTTTTGGAGAAGAAAGTTATTGAAGTTTTTGTAACGGATGACAGACGACAGATGACGACAGATGACGACGACAGATGCCACCCGACGCCGCATGACGACAATAACTCACGGCCTGTTGGCCGGTAAGCTAAAAATTAAAGAAGCCAGATATTCTTAAATATAGATGTTTTTATCACAACTTCCAAATCATTGTTTTTCCCCAAGTGAATCACCATTATAATATTATCATTTTGCATTTTTCAATGAAATTCAGGTAGTTTCCTATATTTAATTGACTGATCATGTAGATGTTCAGGAAAGCTCAGAGTGAATTTAAAGGTTATCATATCAATAGCTGGAAAAGTGAAGAAAAAGTGACTTTTTCGGACAAAATGTATCACCAACCACTTTCATTTGTCAAACTCCATTGGTTTTACTGGTGAATCAATGTTGTTGAAGATGACGATGTTTCCACGTTCACTACAGAACCTCTTAACGGCCAAATGGATCATATCTGATGACCATGAAAAGATGACAAACTGCATTTTATCTGAATTATTTAAATGTATTGATAAGATTAGTGGATCAACAGTTAATAAACATTTTAGATCAGTAGATGCTTTTGGTCGGCCAAAAATTTGCTTACTTTTCTTAAAACTAGAATAAAACTGTATACAGCCATAATGGACCTAAAGGGAAACAATTACACATCTTGAGAAAGTTACGCCTTGTGCAAAACAACAACAAAAATCTCTTTATTTAAGACAGACCTAATATTCTTTAACTGAGAAATGGTCTCATTCTTAAAATCCAAGAAAACAATATTTTTCCTCTGATGGGAAATTATGGAAACTACTGCTTTAGTTTGTTACTACTAAAATAACACTCAGTACTGGCTGGCTGTAGTTCATATTTATTATATAGCGACACACTATCTAATCTGACCCGCTACACACTCATAACAAACTGAACATATTGGGGTATTTTAGTTACTTCCACATCTTTTTTTTTCATTATGGCAGTGTTTTCTGTTTTAAACCATTTCATTTTCTCCTTCAGTATATCTCTTTTTCACTGTAACATATTCATACAAATGACTCTTTTTTAAACAAAGACAGAAAAAGACAAGCTTTTTTGCAGTGGGCTTATATTAGAGCTGATTATTCTTGAGGGAAACTACCTGAATCAAGATTAGTGCTTCCTCATGAAATATTTTTGCTCAACAAAAAATGAAAAGCCTCTTTGTTACCTGGGCTTCTTGTAAATATGTTTCTCCAGTAATCACAAAAACACATATTGATATCCTTTTGAATGCTGCTTTTTTGTTATTGTTGCCATTTGTTGATATGGCACATAATAGAGAATGTAATTTAGATAAGAAAAATATATATTTTGAATCACTTCTTTTCATGAAATGTACACAGAGAGAAAATAAATTGATTAAATTTGTGAATTGTCCATAACAAGATTCAATTTTCAATTAGGTCTTACCATATTTCCAAGAAAGCTACAGTACTTCAAAAACAACAAATGTTTATTACAATAGCATCATTTAAAATATCCTATATGAAGATTTTCTTCCCAGATGCTTAAAGTCTGCTCTGGGTCCTGTTGTTCTGTGTGGGTGGCTGCTCCATCTAAGCTTTTAATGCCTCTGCTGTTGTGAGTGCCAGCATATTGGACAGATAGTTTTGATGAATGGTGGTATCCAGACTGCAGTGACGGCATCTTCGATGCTGCCTGTGTTATTCATGATGCCGTTGTTGATGAAGTTATCACAGCTGCGCTCTCATCCCGACCGATGCTGAGCGACCGCTTTCACGGCTTACGGCACCAGGAAATTCATCAAGTCATCATAGATCAAGTCACACTGCTGTGGATGGCATTGAAAAAGTAACAAGGGCAAGCCATCGAGTGCCTGGATACTATGGTAGCAGCTAAAAAATGCATTTATTTTCACCAACCTCCATGACTCTGGGCTGGCTACACTTATACACTCCACAGTTAGTCAGCATTCCCAGCGTTTTGCCAGCTCAGCTTTTACTCTGTGCCCTGGAAATTGAGTTTTGCTGGCCCTGTAATGTACTCAAAACTACATCTGCAACTGACTGATAAATCTACGCTTTGTTGCGCCTGACGGATGGCTATGAAAATGAAAATTCACCACGGCATGTTGTTGTGTCAGGAGCAAGGTCACTTAGGATTTTTTCCTGCTCAGTGAAGGATCCTGGCCTTGGATGAAGCCAGAATGACCGCTTTGTCTTCAAATCTCGTTGTGAGGCTTTAATATTTTCTTAAGCTTGTTTGGTTCAATGAGATGACAGGTTCCTGGATTGTTTTGTTCCACGGCTGATTCCCTGCTCCCTGACTGCAGCATGAGGGTAGATTAAAAAAGCACTGCTGTTCTTCCCATGTGTCAACAATATCTATATTATTTGCTGAGGGAGAATGACTTTATATCTCCCCAGCTGTAATTGTGTGTGTGTGTGTGTGTGTGTGTGTGTGTGCGCATGTGTGCGTCTAGTTACATACATGGGTGTGCTCTTCAGCTTGATAAATACCACAAGATGACAGATTTTTATTGCCGAGCAGCAGTCAGAGTGTGACACTCCAAAGACCAATTTCAGACTGTTAACAAGGCCTGGACCAGGAATACCTCACAGCGAAATGTCAGACGGCCTCCCTCTCCACACCTCTTTACTCCCCCACCCCTCTCTCTCTGTTACACCTTCAGCTGTCCCGTGGACATTCAACGAATTGTAGTTCCTCTCTTTCAATTTGCCGACCGTGTTACCTTGTTCCATAATGTGCTGCCCCGGAGGGGATCGTGGGTAGGCAGGAGCAGCGGCCTTGGCCAAGTCTGCAGAGAGCCCATAACCTTTCAGTGTTGCTTTAGTGTGCTGTGTAAAGAACAATCAGTGCTTATCAGCTGCGACTCTGGCCGAATGCTAATTCAGTGTCATACAGGGAAACTGCAGAAGGTGAATGACAGCCTCATGTCTGTACAGCACCACAAGAACTTTCTGAACACTTTTGTTATTACATTTCTTTTTCTGACCCCATCTTATATTTTCCAGTATTGTTGGAGAGGTTACAGTAGACAGTATCTGTTTGCAATCATTACTTCCCTCTCTATCAAATTAAACTATAATTCTATACAAGGCCATGAAGATAATAACATGTTAGTTGACAACTTATTATGATACTAATAATCCTGAATATTGATTCATCATTTTCTTTTCATTTTATGGCACTAATCTAGCACAGTCATCACAATACTTATACACATACTATGCACCTAACAAAGACAAAAGGCATTGAACACTTGCATTGGCAGCTGAATTGAGATGATTATCAACTGTATAGAAAAATAACACACTCCTTGACATAAGAAATGACAAATCACAAGTCAAAACAAATGCATCAAGTGGTTTAAAGAAGGAAATTCAAAATGTACCTTTAATTACCACAGGGTAATTCCAGGAGTGTTTTTAATGCAATTATTTTGCTTGTCAATATTTTTTTCCCCCAATAGTTGTTCAAATCATATGCTTTAACCCAGGATGTAAATTTTTTGCAGCAGAAAAGCACCATTTTCTTTTATTTCTGAGCTTTTCAAAGGCATCAGCCAGACTGTGTGAACTGGACATCATGTGATGTGGGGGGTTTGGTCGGTATCTGTTATGCATTTTCAAGGACAGAAAATAACTACATTGCAACAGCATTTAATACTTTAATAATAACATTAAATAACAAAAATAGTATCAACTGAGTCATGATATATTCAATAACACTGAATGTCTCTGGCAACACGTTTCAGGCAGTTTGTCCAAGTAGAGTTACCGTCACACATGTGCTAATGGGCAGTTGATCTGGTAGTGACAGGCAGCAGAACCAATCGCTATCACTGCAACCACTGTTCTATGTTGTAAAACCTTACAATTTATATTCAAGACTTTAATATGCATAGCCTAATGTGTAGGCCCATTATTGAATTTTTATATCAAATGTAGGGTGGGGTGGTGGTGTGGCACAGCAAAATCTTACCAGCAGAAACACTGAACATGCGCAAATTATACATACTGGATTTTTAAAGAAGAAATTGATACCATTATAGCTGAAATGATTAACTGATTCGAATTGATTTAAAAAATTATTCTATTACAATTTCCTGAATCAAAGCCTTGTTCACTTAATTTCGCTGCTCCTAAACGTTGGTCCCACTGTTGTGTTTCACATGGAAGCTTGTGGCACATGTGATGCCAGACTCAACACAAACAACATGGAGCGTTGCTCAAAAGAGATGAGGATAAGGCTGTTTCTCAATACCAAGAACGCAGAGTATGGTCTTGCAAATTCAGCGAGTATGGTCTTGGTAAGAACGGTTTCAGAGAACTTACTTCCTAAGAACTCAAGTCTGTCTGTAATTGAAATGGCTGCATACTTGTGAATTTTCCTCCCGGTCTCTGCTGTATTTCTGTCTTCGGCTCCCTAACGTATTTCCCTCAAATCACCACAATGTCACTCAATTTGATTTCAATACATTTGTACTAGTATTTACATGTCATTCATACATTTTGTTTATTTTTCAAAACTGTAATACATTTTATTGGTTCAGCCACCTGGCTCCTGGCCAAGCCGGCAGGCTCACGACCACCCAACATGAACTGCAACTTGGGAATTAATTCCCAGCCAAGTCTACATGAGTCACCAGCCAGTGCATCCTTGGTTTAAGCTAGCTGACAAGAACAACATCTGGGTATTCCATGTGTTCTTGATTTATGCAAACTTGCAACTGGAACAGTACTTGGTCCACGACTGATGACATTTCACAAGAACACGAGAACGCAAGACAACAGACGAGAACGTGTATTGAGAAATGGCCAATGTTTATATGTTTACAATTTTACATTGGACCCATCACTTGCTCCTTTAAACTTTTAAGCCTTCACACAATCATTATATTATTCATTAAAATATTTTCATAGTATAGTCAATGTTATGTTCAGTAGGATAAAGTGTATTGATATGGCACCCGTTTCTTTACCACTTGAACAACCAAGCTAAGTAAGTGCTACCTAGAGCTCTGAGCTAGCTACCCACCTCAATTCAATTCACTTTAATTCAGTTTTATTTGTAGAGTCCTATTTCACAACAAGGTTGCCTCACAGGGCTTTACAGAATTAGTTGGATATGAAAACAAACAACAGTCAAATAAATAGTAGATGAAGGAAATGGATTAATGTCCTGGGCATCCCCCATCCTTAGACCCTCCTTCTCGGCAAGGAAAAACCCCAAAAACCCAGTGGGAAAAGAGAAACCTTGGGGAGAACCACAGTGAAGGAGAGATCCATTCCCATGAACAGACAGGCTATAGATGTTCCAGGACAGATGGACATCCATTTACGGATGTAGTTCCAGTCTGTAATGATGTAGGGGCACATTAGTCAGATGAGGCAAGTCACTAACCTTCTCCAGCTATGTCCACCCCAATACAAATTTGGTTGTTACATTGTCTGTCCCCTTTTTCCTCCTTTGTCATGGTCCAGAAAATACCTGTTCCTCCTACTTCTTCAATTGAGCTCCTTTCACCTTTCAGAGGTCCTTGTCGTATTCAATACAGAGTTGTCTGTCCTTGAAGCTGAAAAGGCAGCTAACATCAAAACATGCAAGCTGTCATAGAACAACTTTATAGTGTATTGATTTCAAGTGCCAGTCACTTTAGTGCAAATTTGTTGAAGGTGCAAATTAAGAGGTGTTAAAGTAATCATAAAACTCACTTCAAAAACAATGTATTATTAAATTTTACTAATTGCTTTTCACCAAAGACTTTTCAGGACTATTAATCAGAAAGAAGAATTTTAATTAAAGAAAATGTCAGAAACAAATGGGAATCTTACTATTCCATTGCAGTGGAGAGTAATTTATGAGCTGCTAGCTGGTCTGTAAAGGTTATGACCACAGGCAATTTAGATATGGTTGACCAAGATCCTAATTTAAATATTGCAGGCTTGTGGACACACCAACATATAAAGAAGCAATAATGTTTGGTCAGCACTGTATGGAGTTTTGTTCCAGAAATGGTTGACATTTGGCGATCTCTCTATGGCTCTACAAACCTGTCTAATTTCCCTGTTTGCCCTCTTGTCTTTCACCTTCACAGCGCGGATCGTGAGGAGCCGTCAGTGGTGTGAGATGGCTCCCTGCCTGGAGGGGGAGGTCTGCAGCCTCCTGTTCAACCGATCCGGCTGGACCTGCACCAGGGGCAGCGGTCGTATCAAGACTGTTACAGTAATTTATAAGACATGACATTAATACACACCATATGCACCTGCCAGCATCATGCATACATTTTCAGCATGGGTAAACACTACAGGCTGATAGTGTTGTGCAAAGCCACAGCCCAGAGCGAGGAGCAGCACACTTAAGTCAAACAGAAGGTCAGACACAATGTCTGACACGACATAGAAGAAATTTGCAGTTTTATATTGTGTGATGTATGTTTACAATAATTTAATTTATTTAAAAAAAATAATATATAGTTAGAACTTAGCCCATAGCAGAAACATCAGAGTATAGAATGTCATCATTGGCCAACTGATAAATACAAGTACATTTTCTTAAGTTTACTGTAATTTGCTATTGAAGAACATGCTTGAAAAAATCCAGACTGATTTACCCAGAATCAAGACTATTTTTTACTTTCTGGAAATTCTCTTTTGGTTGTATAGCAAACTTAGAATGAGTAATTTCATTTTCAAATTCAGATATTCCAGCCAATACTCCGTCGTATTTAACCAGTGCTAAAGCTATTATTTACATAATATCTCCACAAAAAAACTAGGATATTTTTCTCATTTTAAGAGGGAGACAGCTGGTACTACTTCTCACATTAAGACTATAAAGTCCATCTCGAATAACAGTTTTTGTAATAAGCAAAGCCTCCTTCAATTTTTGCGTTTTTCACCATTAGGTACATTAAAATCTGGGAGAAAAAAGCCAAGCAAAATTTACTTACCCAACTAGTAACATTTCATATATTTATCAGTCAGAATCATCTTTATTTGCCAAATTCATGAACACGTACAAGGAATTATTTGCCGGTAGATGTAGTATCTCCAGTAAATTATAAATACAAGATAAAAGAAACATGTAAGAAAAGTAAAATAAGAAAAAGGAAACTCCATATACACAAGGGCACAGTGTCAAATTCTGGACAGTTATAGTGCAATTTTTTGTGCAATTGGGATATCGACGGGGAGTGTTAACTGTTAAACATGTTACATGTTAACATGAAAGTGACTGCTTTGGGGAAGAAGCTAGTCTGGTGACTAGTCTGTTGGTCCTGGTCTGGACGCTTTGAGGTGCCTACCAGATGGAAGCAGTTCTAAAAGTCGGGGTGTACAGGGTGAGTGGAGTCTTTTACGATGTTCCCTGCCCTCTTTCAAGTCCTTGAGCAGTACAAGTCCTGGATGAAGATCAGGGATGCACCCTCAGCAGTCCTCACAGTGCGCTGTAGTTGGGTTTTTCCTGTTTAGTGGCAGCTCCAAACCACACAGTGTTGGAGGTGCACAGACCAGACTCAGTGACTGCAGAGTAGGACTGCAGCAACAGGTCCTTGGCTAGTCTATGTCTTCTCAAGAGCATTTGGGGGGGGGGCTGGCTCCTAAAGTCTACTATCATCTCCATGGCCTTGAACATGTTCAGCTCCAGATTTTTCCAAAAGCCCCTGCTGATCCACTTGCTGTTAATATGCAGACTTGTCTCCATCGTGGATGAGACTGATGTTGGTGGTGTCACCTGCAAACTTCAAGAGCTTCACAGAGGGGGCCATGGAGGTACAGTCATTATTATACAGGGAGAAGAGCAGTGGGGAGAGGACACATCCCTGGGAAGCACCGGTGCTAAAGGCCCTAATGTCCAAGGTGAACTGCCCCAGCCTTATCTGCTGGCTCCTGCTAATCAGGAAGCTGTAGATCCACTTACAGATAGCAGGTGGCAGTTTGGAGCACAGGGCATGGGGAATGATGGTGATGAACGCTGAGCTGAAATCCACAAACAGGATCTGTACATTAGTCTCAGGATGATCCAGGTGCTGCAGGATGTAAACCCCATGTCTGCTGCATCATCTACTGAACTGTTAGCCAGGTAGGCAAACTGCAGGGGGTCCAGCAGGTCACTTGTGAGGGGCTTCAGGTGGACCAACACCAGACGTTTGAAAGTCCTCATAACTGCAGATATCAGTGCGACAGGTCTTTATTCATTTAGTCTTGTGTTGTTGGGTCTCTTGGGAATCGTGACGATGGTGGAGTGCTTGAAGCAGGAGGGAACCCAGCTCCAGAGATCTGTTGAAGAGCTGAGGGAAGATGGGAGTCAGCTGATCTGCACAGGCTGGCAGACAGTAGGGGGACACTCCATCTGGACTTGGAGCTTACTTGGTCTTCTGTCTGCAACAGCCGGCTCACTTCCCCTTCGCTAATTCGAAGTGTCTGTGAGCCAGGGGGGCTGGGGGGACAAGTGGTGAGGTAGGGGCTGTGGCTTTACTTTGCTTGATACAAGACCATTTGGTTAGTTTAATGTTATGTTGCTTCTTCCTATTAGTTCTGTTGTTTTCAGTGTGATTCACATATGACAAATCAGCAGCTGTGTCCGTCTCTGTGGACTGAATCTTGAAAGCATTTTAATTTCATGCCAGTTCTACTTTCCTCTTTTATTTGGTCCGTTGCCAGTATAAAGTGTCCACAAAAGCTTCACTTAGCACTAGACAGAGCTGTTAGATTAGCTATGCAACATCTATAGTACATTAGCATTAACTAAATGCATCTTAAACACTCATGGCTGCCTCTCAAGACTCATTTTGTTGTAGTATCCTACTGTTTTTTTTTTTTATTTTCGTCTTGCTTAAACACACTACACAACATCAACAAAGTGCTTTAAATTAATGCTTTAAGTACTCTCTCTCTCTCTCTCTCTCTCTCTCTCAAAAAATAGATAAATAAATAAATAAATAAATAAATAAATAAATATATATATATATATATATATATATATATATATATATGCATGCCACTGCCTACCTACCTACCTACCTACCTATCTATCTATCTATCTATCTATCTATCTATCTATCTATCTATCTATCTATCTATCTATCTATCTATCTATCTATCTATCTATCTATCTATCTATCTATCTATCTATCTATCTATCTATCTATCTATCTATCTATCTATCTATCTATCTATCTATCTATCTCTTCCTGGGGTCTTGCTTCTATTTAAGACCAGTGTAGTGTTCAAATGAGGAAAGAAATGATTTAGTTCAAATAAATAAATGACTAATAATAATAATAATAATAATATAATATGGGTTCACACCAGAGATGGAAAATAATGTGGCTGTATGATGAGTGTGTAAAATTCAACTGTCTTTAAGTGGCATCAGCTTCTTAAAAATTAAATAAAAGCAGTTCAACCACAGCAAATTAACAGGACAATGCTACTTGTGCAGGTGCTTATACTTTCAGTATTTTTGTTTCTCATGTTTTACTCAAGGCTTGAAAGATTGAACAGAAGTTTTTAGCTCTAACACACAACGATGTAGACAGTGATTCTTTTTTTATTATTATTTAAATTTTTCACTGATATAATCATTATCATATTAGGTTTCTTTGTGTGACGGTGGGGGTGGGGGTAGGGGGGTGAGATGTTAGCTAATGAAGGAAAAAGAAATATTCTGTTTATCTTAAGGTCAAATGTAAGGTTTTTGGTCATTGTGTGTGTTCAACATATATATATATATATATATATATATATATATATATATATATATATATATATATATACACACACACACACACACACACACACACATATATATATATATATGTGTGTGTGTGTGTGTGTGTGTGTGTGTGTGTGTGTGTGTGTGTATATATATATATATATATATATATATATATATATATATATATATATATATATATATATATATATATATATACACCACATACACTGCCAGAGCAGAATAAAGTCATGCATGCAATATTTTATCTGACCTTTAGGTTTGTTTACAGGATACACTTGCCGTGGTATCATTTATGCTATATAGTGCTTATGCAATGTCACAGTTAATGTGACAACATTTATTTCCATCCAGAGTTTAATAAATTTTATCCAACATCTTGTACTGATGGTGGGCGAGTTTGAACGAATGTGGCTCAGCTCTGTGGTGGCCAAGCCATGTGTGAAAATGATGCTCTCTGAACCACTCTTTCATAATTTGAGCTTGATGAATCCTGGCATTGTCAGCTTGGAATATAGCTCTGCCATCAGGGAAGAAAAACCTGGTACTCAGGTACTTGGCTGACCTCATTTTATGGACACATAATGTTGATGAACAATTCTTCAATTATGTGTTGTAGGTGCGTTTTACTCTTATTTTTGTTGTCCATGTGTCTGATGCATATACTGTGTGTGGCTGACTGATTCAAGCTGCTATTTTCTGATTAAAAAAAAAATTAACTCCTCTGCTGTTATCAGGCCAAGTCAATGAGACTTACAAGTACCACCTTTCAATTTTTTGGGAAACAGATATAGGTCTTTTTTCATAGTTACTGGACTGTTACAGACTTTTTTGGAGAGTATTTATTGTTGATATCATTTAGAATTATTATCATTAATTTTTTGATTACCTGCCCACTGATCTGTAATAATGGTTGACCCACTTATCTTGTCAATACATATAAATATTTCCGGTAAAATGCAGTTTGTCATCTGTGCATGGTTATCTGATATGACCTATCTGAATGTTCAGAGACTCCATAGTGAACGTGGAAACACCGTAATCTTCTGCAGCATTTACTTTGACAAAATGACAGTAGTTATAGACAACTTTAGTTTTTACCCTCGGCCACACTGGCCACAGGGTATTGTCATCAGTTGGTTGTCCGTCTGTCTGCCCATCCGTCCGTTTGTCCAAAAACATTGCCATGCATCGATAAGTCAGGCCACTAGAGGCAGGCCCCCAAAGAGTTGGCCAGAGTCCACCGTATACACTCCATGGATATTTGTGCATACTCCCATACTCAGACTGCACTCAATGCGAACCCAAATCAGAAGTGACAGTGCACAGTATGGTTAAGAAAGAAAGAGGGATGAATGAAAATGCCTCTGTGAACCATCATTTGGAAAAATAAACTCTGGAGTCTCAACTTACTGTCCAGCTTCACTGTGGCTTGACAGTGGTGACACGATAGAGCGGAGGAATGGATGAGAGAAATGGAACTAAACAAGAGTTACTTTGACCAGTATTTTGCTCAAGCCTGTGAAAATGACCCTAATGTTAACACAAATGTTAATAATGCTATATTAGACTCCAGCCTGGCTCTGGGTATAGGCTATACAGGCAGCTACCTAGGACACGATCTGCTGGAGGTGGTGCCAAATTACAGTCAAAAAAGTAAAATAAAATAAAATAAAATAAATAAATAGATAAACTTAAATATCTGTATAATAAACTTGAAACGCACCCTTTACACTTCTTTGACATGCTTTCTCTTAAATAAATCATAATCTAGCCTCAATATGACAATTTTTATTACACTTACACAGGACACCACAGGCCGGAGGTCGATGATCGACTTCGTTGTCGTGTCATCAGACCTCCGGCCTCGTGTTTTGGACACTCGGGTGAAGAGAGGGGCAGAGCTGTCAACTGATCACCACCTGGTGGTGAGTTGGATCCGCTGGAAAAGGAGGAAGCCGGACAGACTCAGCAGGCCCAAACGTGTTGTGAGGGTCTGCTAGGAACATCTGGCAGAGCCCAATGTCAGCGCGGTCTTCAACTCCCACCTCCGGGAGAGCTTCTCCCAGATCCCGTGGGAGGCTGGGGACATTGAGTCCGAGTGGACCATGTTCTCCACCTCCATTGTCGAAGGGGCTGCTCGGAGCTGTGGTCGCAAGGTCTCTGGTGCCTGTTGTGGCGGCAATCCCCAAACCCGGTGGTGGACCCCAGAAGTAAGGGATGCCATCAAGCTGAAGAAGGAGTCTTATCGAGCCTTGTTGGCTCGTGAGACTCCTGAGGCAGCTGATGGGTACTGGCGGGCCAAGCGTGCTGCAGCCCGAGCAGTTGTGGGGGCAAAAACTCGGGTCTGGGTGGAGTTTGGGGAGGCCATGGAGAAAGACTATTGGGAAATTCTGGTAAACCGTCCGGCGCCTCTGAATTGACAATGCAAGATATGTTCTCTTTGAAGTTTGCAGCTTTAATGTACATACTTGACATCATGCAGATTGACTGAGTGAAACTATAAAATAAAGACAAATTAAATCAATTAGTTATGTCTATTAATGATATGCATATTCATGGAGAATGCATAGATGTAATTATTATAAACTTAAATTGACTGCTAATTCAACAATCACATTGTAAATAAGTAAAGGTTAGTTCAAAGGCTGGCATATTATACCTAAACACAACCAATGAATTTACATAAACTTAGCATGAGCCTGTATAAAGAATTAGCAACCCATTTCCGACTGCTAGCATAAATGAATTAGCTTAAACATATTGTAGTGTAGGTGGAAGCTGGACAGGAAGTTAGCTCAGTGTTAAGTAAGAGCACAAGTTGTGCTTTTAATTTTGATAGGCAGGAAGAACAAAACTGGAATAATCACAGCAGGATAGCCATTGCTCTGCCAATGGCTCTCACTCAGGGTGCAACTTTACAAATTACAAAAATACAGAAAAAATAAACAAAAAGTCCAATAAGCATTGCCATACACATATTAAGTCAAAACTAGTACTAACACAATAACCCTGCTGAATTTTTGAGCATAAAAATAACACATTTACAACATAGTACCCATTACCCATAATGCACTGCCCCCACCCAGCTGGTTAGCTGTCCCCAGCAACCACAAAGTCTCTCAAATGCTGAGGAAGTCGGCGTTGGCGCCGTGCTCGTGTAGGTGGACTCCTGGGAGTCTCCGATGGCTGATGCAGGACCACTGGACCCTGTCTGGAAGTGTCTGCCTCGGGTGCAGTTGAGGCCATGGGCTGGTACGGTGCAAGCCGGTCACAGTGGAGCACCACATTCCTGTTCTTCTGAGAAAGCTGCACTCTGTAGACGACATCAGACAGTCTATCCAGCACTGTACATGGTCCCACCCAATGGGACATTAATTTTGGTGAAAATTAATTTTATAATTATAATATATAATATTATAATTTTATAAATAATTACTGCTACTCGCTCCATGGGAGCCCCCACCTGATACTGCTGCAAGGGAGCATGTGAGCGATGTGGTGGACCCTTTTGAGCAGTGCAGGTGTCACATCGATGGACATGGAGCTCCACATCTTGACGACATCCCGGCCAGTAGAATCTGGAACGTAGTCGAAGGAGGGTTTTGCTGACGCCAAAATGGCCTGACCCCACTGAACCATGAACAAGCTGGAGCACTTTGGGACGTAGGCAGTGGGGCACCAGGAGCTGGAAGATAGCTCTGTCATTCCCAGGAGACTGCCAACAACGGTAGAGGAGACCGTTGCGGCTGGAAAGGTTAGCCCACTGTGAATAGAGGGCCTTGGTCTCAGTATCCAGTGAAGTGCAGCCACCCTCAGGACTGTAGTATCCCGCTCCTCTTCACGCAGGCAATACCGACATTCCTCTTTCTCACAGGGGCGGCGGGACAGAGAATCTGCATTGGCATGGAGACGGCCAGCCCGATGGTGGATCTCAAAGTCAAACTCTTGTAACGTCTCCAGCCAACGGGCCAGCTGTCCCTCTGGGTCCCTGAAGTTGAGGAGCCAGGTCAAGGAGGCATGGTCAGTGCGCAGCAGGATTCTCCGTCCATAGAGGTATGGCCGGAAATGATGAAGACTTGCGACGACTGACAGCAATTCTCGCCGGGTGACACAGTACTTCCTCTCTGGCCGGGAGAAAGAGCGGCTGAAGTAGGCAATGACCTGCTCTCCCTGCTCCCCCTCCTGGGACAGAACTGCTCCAAGGCCCACATTGCTGGCATCAGTGTCAAGGATGAAAGGCCTCTGGAGGTCAGGATACGCCAGCACTGGAGCCCTGACAAGGGCTGCCTGGAGCTGGGTAAAGGCCTGGGCACAGTCTTCGCTCATTTTGAACACCTGCCCCTTTTGGGTTAGCTGATGCAAGGGACTGGCAATGGTAGCAAAACCGGGTATGTACCGGCGATAGTAGGAAGCTAGACCCAGGAAGCTCCGTAGCTCTTTGACATTTTGTGGTACCGGCCAGTCCCTTACTGCCGTGACCTTAGCAGGATCAGTGGATACTCCTGCTGCACTGACCACATGACCCAGGAAAGCAGTCTCTCTGCGGAAGAGATGGCACTTCTTTGGGTTGAGTCGGAGGCGGGCTTGTCGGATTGCTTGGAACACTTCCCTCAGGTTGTCTAGCGCTGCCTCAAAACCCGCAGAATGCACCAGGAGGTCATCCAGGTACACAACGCAGCGGGTCCAGGGGATGTCAGCCAACACCCTCTCCATCAAGCGTTCAAAGGTGGCAGGGGCGTTGCAGAGGCCGAATGGCATCACTTTAAACTCCCACAGTCCCTGGCCAATGGTGAAAGCTGTCTTCGGCCGGTCCTCTGGAGCCAATTCCACCTGCCAGTAGCCACTGCGGAGGTCGAGGGAGCAGAACCAACGGGAACCAGTAATATAGTCGAGGGCATCGTCGATCCTAGGCAGGGGGGTAGGAGTCTTTCCTGGTAACAGCGTTGAGGCGGCGGAAGTCAACACAGGGCCGCCATGAGAGGTCTTTCTTCTTTACCATGACCATAGGGGATGCCCAGGGACTGCAGGATGGCTCAGTGACACCTGCTGCTGCCATTTCTCTTATCTTCTCCTCAGCTGCAGCTCTTTTGACAAATGGCATGCGGTGGGGATGGAGTCGGATTGGTGGGGCATCCCCAGTGTCAATATGGTGCTGTACCAAGTTGGTATGGGTGCAATCCATGTCCCTAGCTGCAAAGATGTCGGTGAACTGGTCTAGGAGCTCTCGTAGCTGACGCTGCTGGTCTTGGTCCAACCCCACACAGCTGCGATGATACAAGTCCTCAATGGACTGCTGCGTCTCAGGAGAAGGCGCCAGTGGGGATGGTGAGCCATACTCAACTGCTGGGGGTACAACAGCAGTACTAATGGTCTCAGGAGCTCTTTTGACAAACTCTTTTGTTAGTGGAACTACCTCCCCACTGGTCACCGCTGATGTGGGGGGGTCCTGGTTGACCGCAGACATGCAGAAAGCACCTTCATTGCCGACAGTGTGGAGAGCTATTGCTTCTGAACCCAGGTATAGTGTGGCCCTGGGAACATCCACCACAGCACCCCATGCAGACAACAGGTCCAAACCAATGATGCAGTCATCTTGGATGTCAGCGAGCCAGAACTTATGACTGACATTATGGCTGGTAACAGTCACAGAGAGACTCTTCACCCCCCGCATTCTGGCATGCTGACCTGTCACTGTGACAATGGACTTCCTGGTTGTGGCCCAACCTCAAGGTTTCGGTAGGTCTGTTCCTGGCAACATCCCGGTCCGGACCAAGGAGATGGTGGATCCAGTATCCACTAAGGCTCTGCAGTTGACACCACTGATTGAACAGTCTAGATAGAGTCCTGTGGTACGGCCCAAACGACCCACTCGTGGTGTAGGGGAAGGTTCAGCTTTTGAGGATGGCAGTTCCCCTGTTATGCCACCCCACTCTAGTTTAATTGTGGCTGTGGTGCTGGACTCTTTGGGGTTGGAGCTGGACAGTAGCGTGCGATGTGGCCAGGCTCCCCACACCGATAACACCCCTCTGATGAGTGCCGTGCTGTTTGCTTGGGAGCCCACCGGGGACGCCTTGGGGACAAGACAACAGCTTGACGAGCCTCCCCCTCCTCACCACTCCCCTCACTGTCTGCAGGGTGAGACTGGCATACCCTGGCAAAGGAGTGCTCTTTTGAAGCCAGGACCAGTTCTACCCGTTCAGCTTCTCTCAACGCTGCGGACACTGTTCTGGGGGAGGCTAGTCGGATGTGCTCTTGAAGGCGCTCTGGCTGGCGTCCACGTATAAAAGCCTGGAGGGCCAGCTCTTCCTGTGCAGCAGGGTCAAACGTTGGATAGCCCTGTCGTGCGTATCGTTGTATATCAGCAAGGTAGGCACCTAACCCTTCTCCCTTTCTACGTCGACGGCTGTACAGCTTGTCTCTAGCACCCTCAGTGTCAATACAGCGGCCAAAGCGACGCTGAAGTGCCCCCTGGATGGCTAACCAGTCGAGCTGCTCTTTTGGTTGCAGATCAGTCAAGATCTGTAGGGCTTTGCCCTCCAGGGAGAGGGCCACATGTACTGCCACTTCTTCTGTGGACCAGCCATTAACTTGGGCTGCCAAACGTGCCTGGATGATGTAGGTCTCAGGTGGCTCCTCCCCATTGTACTGTGGCAGCTTTATGGTGCTTCGCTTGGTGCCCTCATTTGTCATCACGTTGGCCTGTGGTTCAGGTAACTGTGGGCCCATCCATTGACGAGGCTTTTCCTTTGGATGGATACCACTGGACCCGTCAGGCCGTCTGCTGGGCACACTGTCTCTAGCTGCTCTTTGACATTGTTTTGGGCGCGCTCCTCCAGTCATTTCCAGCTGGGTCATGAACTCCTCAATTTCTTTGATGATCTCTGCCATGTCAGGATCCCACTTCTGACACCAATGTAGCGTAGGTGGAAGCTGGACAGGAAGTTAGCTCAGTGTCAAGTAAGAGCACAAGTTGTGCTTTTAATTTTGATAGGCAGGAAGAACAAAACTGGAATAATCACAGCAGGATAGCCATTGCTCTGCCAATGGCTCTCACTCAGGGTGCAACTTTACAAATTACAAAAATACAGAAAAAATAAACAAAAAGTCCAATAAGCATTGCCATACACATATTAAGTCAAAACTAGTACTAACACAATAACCCCGCTGAATTTTTGAGCATAAAAATAACACATTTACAACATAGTACCCATTACCCATAATGCACTGCGGCAAACATGCCACAATATTAATAACACATTGTAATAAACACATCTAAAATAACATCATAAACATGTTTCTAATGGCACGTTTGCATGTCAAATTATTTAGCAAACAACAGAATGATTGATACATACAGGCGTTGCTTCTGCAGGAGTTAAACAAAGTTTGATTCAGCATTACTCGGAAAGCTTTTCTCCTCTCAGCTACGTGCACAGTTCACACAGAGCACCGGCGTATGGTTCTACAGTGCCTGTGGAGTGCCAAAATAAAAGCATGAGTTTCAAAATAAGAGTCCATATGTATAAATGAACTAAGACTTGCTTGAAAGGCAGAACGGCATTAACGGGAGAAAAAAAAATTGTCAGTGTTATTTAATGAATGCGTTAACACGGTAATAATGTGTTAACTTGCCCAGCCCTAAAATAAATAAATAAATACATACATACATCCTTGAAGGCTACACAAACTGAATACACAATAGAGTGAGCCATAAGACAAAGTGAACAACAACAGCAATCAAACAAAACATAAACAAATTCTCATACACACACACACACACCAAAAAACAAATAAACAAAAACACAAAAAACAAGAAAAAACAGTACCCATGTGATCATACTCAAGCACCTTCAATTTTATACTGTATATAGACCATCTCTTAAAACCCCTTTTTAAATTGGTTAATGTGTGGACATTCTTTGAGCTCCACATTCAATCTGTTCCATACTTTTACTCCACAAATTGAAACACAGAAACTTCTCCTTGTCATTCTCACTTTTAAAGTTTTGAAATTATGTTGTCCTCTTAATTCATAACCCCCTTTCCTTTCTATGAATAGATTTTGAATATTTCCTAGTAGTAATTTGTAATTTCCTATTTCCTATATCTGACAATACATTGGTTATTGGCCAACATATCGGATATCGGATATCGGTTCTTTTTAGTCCCCAGTATCGGCATCGGCATCGGCCCCAAAAATCCCACATCGGTTGGGCTCTACGTCAGATGTCAGAGTACCTATCACTTTGGAATGACAAAAAAAAAAAAAATCACTTGGAAGTTGTGACAAATAGTTGTGGGTCTTTAAGGATTTAAAACACCTTTGTCAGAACAACTGACCACAACTGGTTCTGATGACTTATGACTAGAATCTTAACTTTACACTGCATAATTATATCTGTGTAAACACTGCCTGGGCCTGATCAGTCGTCATGTCTAAGTCACAGTCATAATCGGCCTGACATTCTTTAAGTGTACATCTGGCTTAATCTGGCTAAAGTGTACATCTGGCTTGATCTGGCTTGATCTGGCTACATCTGGCTTAAAATACACTTTTGAGATGGAGTGCTTGGAAAATCTGCCGACACATCAGTGCCATAGCTGTGATTCAGACGTTAACAACATCAGTCTAATGCTGAGAGGGTATCTGACAACATTCTGTGACCTCCCTCTGACATTATGAGAGATGTAAATGAACACAAATCATGCTACATTTTTAAAAGGATTCAATATGGTGTCATCTGGTCCTCTGTAGGCTCCTCTCTAAGTGCACAAATGCATCCAATGCCTCAGAGCTGCCAGTGCTGCCGTGCCAACTGACATTTTGCACTGTTATTCACCCTTCTTTGATTCAGCTTAAAATATACACCTAGAGCAAAGTCACCTTACAGGATCAGTGGAAGAGAGGTGAAAGTCATTAAGTCACAGGTCAAGAAGTGCCATTAGATATGTATTTTAAGTTCTAGGTGGAAAAAATTCACATCAGGAAGCTTTCAGGACTTGTGCTCTCTCTAGGCGCCCACAGACCGGCCAACAATAGTTGCTCTCCAGGCACTACTGCTTGCCTAGTCAACGGCTGAGTCGCCATGGATACAGTTCTCACTGTCACCGTGCTGTTCACACTACACTACACTGCTCGGCAATTTCACACTATGCAATTCTATGCTTTGTGGAAAAGAGGGATTTGTGTTCTTCTACTAAAAGCACACAGGCCAGTGTTCCCACCAGGTGAACTTTTGAAAGGTAGTCAGTCATTAGGTGTTAATTATCTTGAGTGACAGCCAGTTGTGGTTGGAAAATTTCAGTAATTTTCCCTTCACAGTTCCACTTGCCTTGTACTTATACCACACACTGTTGATGATGTTTAATTATAGTTAGCACCAATGAAGTTCATTCTCTTTGACTCGACTCATGTTACCTTAAGTTTGTGCAGTAATTACTGATGTCCTCTCATTATCATTGGCTGCTGTATTACATTGTAATTTGTTGTACATACTTTTTTATTCTGTCATTTGGTTTCATTTATTTTACACACACACTCATTTATATTGTAGTTGTATTTGTAGTTGCTACTAAGGCAGAGTTTGTCTTACTTCTTTTTGAGACCAGTCTCAGATTTCTTCCACCAACATGACACAACAGAGGTGAATACTGTTTTTGGTGCTTCTCTTTGTTAAAAAAAGAAAGAAAAATCAAAAATTCAACAGAGTCAGATCTGTCCAGAGAACATCTAGCCATTCACAAAAGCAAAAATATACTTTCTGCCAAAAAGATACAAACATGAAATAATTGTTATTTTGAAACACACCTTCACTCATATGGACAAAGTACTTTGGTGCTTGAAATACTGTAGGATTACCAAAGTCTTAGTTTCACAAAAAGTAGTGGGATATATGAATAAAATAATCGGGAAGTATAGAAAACATGTTTAAAATGTAATGTTTTAATGCTGTTTTTTTGAGCATAAATGTCATTCTATTTTTACCATGTCTCTAGTGTGATAAATTACTTCATATTACATATTGAGCTTCATTAGATGTGTGCTTGTTTGTTTGTTTGTTTGTTTGTTTGTTTTTTTTGGGGGGCAGGGTATTAAATCACTTAAGAAGGGTTAAATAGAGAAAAATTTATTTGGGAACTTGCCACAAAAGTTGCATGGGATCTTTATGGGTTAAATAAAGCAACAAAGTTTTTATTCAATTTTGTTTTTTAAATATCTGGAATAACTTTGTGGTGTTAAACATGCTAGTAATAGATGTGTTTTCATTAGGTTTATGTTAGCTTGGTGAATTTCACATCTCACTCTTCAAGCTCCAACCTCTTTTTCAAATATGGCCATTTGTATTTTCAGAGAAACAGGACGGTGACCAAAATGGCAGTCGTGAGACTCCGAAACGGCAATGGGTGAAATCAGAGTTTTTATCCACTTTGTATTTACAGTGTTTGGGAATAATCAGTGGCATATTCCAGCTAATGTAAGCAAATGCAACAGCCATTTACCATTTACCATGGCTAATGTTCAGCAATAGTTACAAAGCTCATTTGAAGAATGCCTGTTGTAATTTGCAGGCTGAATGATGTTGACAGAGGAAATAAATCTGGTAAAAGAGCAGCAAATACACAGCTATCCAGATAGAGGAGCAAGAAGCAGAGATGTAACTTTCAGAGACAGATTGAGTGAGGCAGCACAATGCAGCCTGTTGATGTCAGCAAGAGATGACAAGATGGACAGCAGAAGAGACCGCCATCCTCAATGTCAGGTACGCAAGGTCAGAGGTCATCCTGAGACTTGGTCTGCTGATTTTCACTCTCTCTCTCAGTCTGTCTCTCTTTCACTTACTGTCTCTCGGTCTTTCCCAATCCTCTGTCCAGCAGCCCTGGGCAGCTGCAGCAGATTTCATGCTCGCATCCCCATCGTGCAGTAATCTCCCCTGACAGCACCGTTAGCTCATTGCTTACAGCTTTTGTAAATACATTCAAAAATGCAGATTATACGGTCCACTGCTTATTTGCAATTAGCCATTGCTGAGGAGAGTTTTATGATAGAAGTTAATGGTAAGTGATGCTTTGGTTTTTGAGGGGGCAGGAGAAGGAAGGATTTAGCAGCAGAAATAAGGAGGTATCCAGAGGTATTTGTTGTAAGACCTGAAATGGGAGGAAAGCACATTCTAGAAGATAGACGAAAATGAGAAATCCATAAAGAGGAATTGATCAGGCTAGAGTGGGTGGAGAAGGATTTGGTAGAGAGGGAGGTGCAGAGAGGGCTCATCTGCTGCTTGCTGCCTCTGCTAATATGAATTCTACTGTGAGTCCAGTATCAAATCCAAATCTTTTTTAATCCCTGTCAAATCTGTTTAGGCTGTGCTCAACATTTGAAAGAAAAGTCATGTACAAAACTTTAAGACTCGGGTGTGATCTGTTTTTAATTGGCTGAGAAGGCAGAAAAGGTGTAGTTTGAGCAGCACTCTGATGAATGTTCATAACCTGTAGCTACACAATGAGACCATGATAGTAAATACCCATGATGTTGATTAAATATCTTTCTGGCATAAAACTGCTGAAGCCACCATTTTTAAACTTACTTTTCAAAGATGTACGTTCTCTATATACCAAAGATGAAATCACTAATAATCAACTATGTAATATATTAAATATTATATAAAATGATATGCTTTGTGCAATGGCAGCTCACCATTACCTATTTGATTTATATATATTGTCAATAGCGGATTTACCTACCGGCGCCCTTGGTGGTGTGCCCCTCCATTTGAAAATCTGCAGGAAAAAGTCACCACTTTGTCCAGGATTCAAACCCCAGTCTTACTGGTGTGTGTAGATAAAGTTGACTGCATTTTCTGGCTGTTGGACATCATGTGTAATCATCTTTAAGTCTTTTGAAACTACATGCGTTTCCCACGGAGCAGACAAATTCCCATTCTTTGAGTTCGGAAACTTTACAATCAGTCATTCATTTTTCCGGAAAAGCTTCTTTCTTTGTGTTTGGATTAAGGCACATCATTCACATGATCTGCAAAAGCACAAACTACAGTATAACAGTGAAAACACGGGTTGATGGAATATCTCATCAATGGCAGGGAAAGAGTTAAGCAAGAACCTGCCACTGATACTTAAGCCTGAGATTGAGAAAGTTGAGAAATCTGCTAGAACAGATCACTGACATTGAGTGATGCGTGACTTATGCCACAACACAGCAAAATCTCCACATGTGAAATATGCCCCCTCTCTCTGTGTTACCAATCAATCCAAGGGCATAACACAGTCTGGTCAGAATGTTATTCTGCTTGAATATTTTGTTTACTAAGCTAGTGAAAATATTGGTTTATGCAGCTGGTTTTTTATTGGATGTTATATTTCTATTTGCACTAAAGTGTTACAATCAGACAATTTCTGTTTATTTTGAATATCTATCATGCTGAACCTATTGGTCTGTTTTATTTGAATTTATACTAGATTTACAGGGAAGTATACTCTTGTTTGAATGCTTACCAAGTAGTGATGAAAGTTTTCCGGTTTTTGCCGGAAATCTTTTTTTTTTTTTTTTTTCAAAAACTGAGCTTATGTTCCAGTAAATTAACTCTTTCCTTGCCATTGATGAGATATTCCGTCAATTGCTTTCCAACACTTCCCTGCCAATGACGAGTTTTTCCGTCAATCCATGTTTTCACTGTTATACTGTAGTTGAAGCTGTTGCGGATCATGTGAATTACTTTCCTTAGTCCAAAAACAAACAATTAAGCAGCTTTTTGGGAAAAATGAAGGACAGGGTGTAAAGTTTTCGCACTGGAATCACTGGTAACCCATAGCAACGCATACAGCACCAGTTGCTCTGAATGAGGAAATGCCGGCTCTGCAGGAACCACGCGCAGTTTCAAAAACCTTAAAGATGATTATGGAGACAGAGTCCAACAATTCAATATATGATGAACCTTCAGAAGAAGCTTTAGAGACAGCAACAGAGACATAGAAGGTAAAGGCATGGGAAAAGGGAGCTGCGAGGGTCCGACACGGAGGATGAGGAAGAGGGGGGCGGTTGGGGCGCGACACGGAGACAATGACAAACAGGAGGAAGAGAAAAGAGACATTTATAGTGGACATTCAAGGAGAAGACAGACACGCAGACGTGGGACAAGACAAAGTGTCCTTTGTCTTGTCCCACGTCTGTCCCTAGTCTTCATCTGTGAGACAGTGTGAGTTAAGATTCTGACTGTGGACACGGAGCAGATTCAGCTGTATAATGTCAGCGGGGACACAGGTAAGACACTGTTTTACTTGGCTTTACTATGAATTAAATAAATACATATATTCATACAAAAATAACTAGATGTCCATATAATTATTTACAGATCAAACACAGCAGGTGGTCCAAAGGGAGGACATGGTGCAGCCAAGCAAAGCCCAGAAATCTACAGTATTTAGTGCATTTGTTTCTTTTTTTTCTTGAAAATGAGGAGTATTGAAGTGTTTATATCAAAAAGCTAAACTAATAAGTGGAATACTTATAAGTGATGTATATAAATGTGTAAAGTTTATAAGGAACCTGGTGCTTTAGAAGATGTTTTGTCTAAAGTTTGGTGTGGATTCCACTAACATTTTGTGGAATGATGGGATATCTTAGAGCTATTTGTTATTATTATTGTTGTTATTTTATGTTTTGATTTTTAATACAGTATTACTGTTTGTAAATGAGAAAGAGTCAAAAATGTAAGTCGGAAATCAGTTTTATCTTGAAAATCAATATCTTTGAGAAAAAAAAACAAAACACATTTTTCTCAGTTTTTTGCTCAAAATTCATTTTTTTCCTGAAAATGGCCAATATTCAAATGTTTACATTTCACGAACGAATGAAGATAGAATAAAATTATTTTTTGTGTTTAAAAGTTGAAGTTTTGTTCTTTCCTTTGATGTATTCAGTGATCACATACTCCTAACACAACATTTTCAGTGAGCCTTCAAAGATTAGTGAATATGAGCAATCAAAACTAAGTTCAAGTGGTCCTGGCTCGAGGAAACTGATAAAAATGGCGGTTTTCTTTCACAGTACGTCCAGAAGACAAGCAAACCAGGTTTGTTACTCATTGAAGTCATTAGAAAAGTTCAGGTTTTTTTTTCTTTCCTCACTTTCATCACTAACCAAGTTACCTGTACTTGTGAACTGAGATATATTCTTTCAGGTTTTGCTACATAATGAAATGTTAAATTCCTATTTACACAAACCAAGTTGTTTTACAAAGCTGATACAGCTGCTTATTATACTGGAGTATGGTTATTTAATAAATAATTGACTACATGTATACGTTTATTTTATTTTTCAAAGTTCTGAAAGTTAAGTCAAGCCTGATGTTGCCTTTAACAAAAGAATGATGCAGTCTCTTCCACAAAGTGAGGCACAGAGTATACTAGCTAATTTAGAACTGGCATAATTATTTTTTTGTATCGGATCGGTATCGGCAGGTACAGAACTCCAGGTATTGGAATCAATATCGGAGGCCAAAAATGCAGATTGGGCCATCCCTAATTAAGTGTTTGCATATATTTAGTCATTGTATATTTATTGGTAATAGGTTTTATGTATATATTTATTTTTATATATTTAATATATCTCCTGTTAAAAAATGGATCAGGCCAGTCTTTAATGAGACGGAGTCTCTATATAAAGGGGTTGTTGCCTGTTGCTTTTCAGCTTTATGTGGGCTATCTGGTGGTGATAAAATAAAAGAGAAGGTGCTTTGTAGACATCGCCTCTGCCTCTGGTTTTCTGTAGACATTGGGAGCTTCCTGTCTGGCTGCTTGGGCCAGCTGACACTTTAATGAAAAAAAAAAAAAAATTAAATTACGTATTCAGTTTTCATGTGATTAGCTAAATCACTTCACCAGAGGAGCCAGAGGGATGTTGCCGGTGTTCAGCTCCATACAGCTCCCCTCCGATCAAAGAATATATACATGCACATACCTTTGTGTGTATATATACATGCACTTGAATATTTATTGTTATCTGAAATATGACAGTATTCCAAATTTTAAGCATATTCCCTTTGGGTATTCGAAAACCTGTCTTTTTCATGGCTTTTTTTCATGGCTTTGTGTCACAAGGTTTCCCTTGTGACACAACTCTGACTGATGCAGCTTATCTGTGGTATAATACGCTAATGTTTATCTGTCATATGAAAGCTCTGTTTTTGAGAATGTTACAGCTCAGCCATGGAATTTGACTGACTGCAGCCACACTCCATTCAGTTATGTTTTAGTATCACTGAGTGGACCTCATTCATCTGAATGTCCTGTGAACTGTCAAGGTCACAGTACAAATTAGGGACAAAACCACATGAAAAACAAAGTTAACAAACATGAAAATCAGATATTCACAATTTAAAGCTGAAGTGATTGGTAGTTTCTTGCCATCATGGGGGGAAAAAAATCAACAAGTATTCTTCATTATATAGTAATTTAACTAGTTAGAGAGGAAACAATAATTGTGCATAGCTGTCTCGATTCCATTTTTCAGGCTGTAGAAAATTTGTGACGGGAAGTATTGGCCACTGACTGGTATTTCCAGACTGTTAAGACTCCACCACTCTACTCTGTATTAATGATGGGAGAGTCACGCCACTATGATAAGACTATGTACATCCCTCAGATTCTCAATGGAGCTGGACTCTGTGGCCGTCAATCCTTGTGTGAAAAGGATGTTCCCTGTACCATTATTTTATAATTTGAATCTTATGAATCCTGGTGTTGTCATCTTGGAATATGTCTGTGTCATCAGGGAAGAAAAAAAATTGCCGGCTGAGTTAAATCCAGGTTGGGGCTTTTTTGGCCAGGCATCCCATGACACAATGAATGACCCTTCTGCTCAATATATACTGCCCGGACAAAAAAAAATCACACATGCAGTATTTCACTGTACCACCTTTGGTTTTGATTACAGGAGACATTCACTGTGACATCTTTTTTTTTTTTTTTTTTTTTAAATATACAGTATATTTATTCATTTTTGCAAAAAACAACAACACAAAACAGCCTCCCCCCTGCAACACAGTCCTGACAACAATAAATTGATATGGTACAAATTAGTAATCATGTATCAAATAAAAGAAAGAAAAGTGTATGAATGAAGAAAACAGTCACTCACATCAGTCACCTCATTGAAGAAATTTAACACAGGATCGATCAGGTTCATCAGGCTTGAGACAATCTTTTTGACATCAAAGAAATGGGAGAATTTTGTAACAGAATTATTAGGTGAGCTATTTTAAGTAAAGCCTCAGTCACAAATGCCGTTACAAATGGCTATGAACACTGTGCAAACGATTTATGGACCATTTCGTACAACCTTCTCAAGGCGGTCGCATAAGAATGGAGTGTTCATGGAGTGTTTGTGGACAGTTCCTAAGTTCGTAGCCATGTGAGCGATCTTGTCCAAGATTTTCTACGAATGCAATACAAAACCCTCTTTCACATGGCACACTAACAAATGCCTTATGAACAATGTAAGAACAACGTTCGTGGATCAGGAGGCCATTCCAGGACCCATATGTTCCTGTGGTGGCTACAGGTATTTCTCAAGAACACATGACAGTGTTATTAGGGGTCCTTCTCGGCATTCACATGAACAGACGCACAGACAGAGATTCACATGGCATTCTTAAGGTGGACGTAAGGTGTTTCAAGGTGGTAGTGTGTAATTTGTACAGCATTCATGGCATTCTTTGAGGGGGCGAATTCAGATTTTCAAGATGGAGTGAATGACTGGACTCAAATGCACAGTGCAGAAGGGAATAAAGTGTTTTATTAATGGAAAAATAAACTTGAAACAAATTTGCAGAGATAATGCACAGTCCACAGGGACAAGGATCAGGGTGATGGATGTGCGTGTTGGACAGTTAGTGTTTTTAACGTTCACTTCCCTCTGTTATTCTTGTTTATCTTTGTTTTATTCTTATACCTTCTTCTTATTATTATACTACTTCTTATGATGACTCCTAATTTCTAATATTACGGGTCCATTTTTGTGACAGCGCACGATCCCAAGCACATCAAACGCATATTCACAAAAGGCTTAATGTAAAAATAGATTAATGTAGTTTAATATCTGAAAAGAGCATCAATAATCACCAAATTATGTGTGGACATCTCTAATGCTGGAAAGGCTCCAGAGCCTCTGCAATCGTCTGGAGGATAAAGCGGTTCAGAAAATTAATGAATGAATGAATGAACAGTACTGTAAGATTAAACTATGTTAAGTTTTTTTGCAGATGTGAAAGTGGACATGACTACAGATGTCCACACAAACTTGGTGATAATTGATCACTGTTCTGGGGCATTAAACTATGTTGTGTTTTTTATTAATGCTTTAGAATGTCCGTCTTCTTCCGCTGCTGTCAGACTGAAAGAGTCTAAGATCTTCCTTCCATCAACTTGGGAGCGTGGTGACTTTCACGAAGGGCTGACGTACATTGACCTTACGACAAATAATTTGTGAAGTGGCCATAGGTCTGACGTAGGAAAGTCTCAAGGCACCCTTCCGAAGACTGTGACAACTGCATATGGTGTTCGTACAACTCAAATTCATGTCATTTTCTCATGGCGGCCTCAAGATGCTTTTACGTTTTGAACGGCAACTGTACTGACTTTGTAAGATGGCCGTAAGAAACTACTGCTCCCTCCACGAATGACTACGAATGCCTGTTCGTATGAAGCTTTGTGACTGAGGCTTTACTAAATCACCATCATTACTGCTGGCCACAGGAATACACTCACTATGGATATCACCTCATACATCCTCGCTTCAAAAAGTTGAAACTATTCCTTTAAAGGCTTCAAATGGGAAGCGAGTTTAAAGATGATTGATTCTATTATAAATATCAATGTACCTGAAGAATATTGTAATAAATGCCTCAATAAAACACCAATAGTATCCTGCCATATCGACAAAATGATAAACTGGTCTGACTGGGCTGCATTTATGCATGGACATGAGCACATTTGCACCTGTACCTCTGTCTGAGAACAGCACCCCCACCCCCAGGCCCTCCAGCCTCTCCACTGGTACTCGCCCTCCTGTGTGTGTAGCTCACAGTGCCACTAGCAGGTCACGCACTCCAGCCTAACCTGCTAATGGAGTTTGCATATGCAGCCCGCTCTCTACTGCCAGCTAGCCATTAATATGAATCACTCTCTGGAGGCCCCCCCACCCCCAGCCCCACCCAAAACAAGCTGGCAATTTGTCTTCACTAGTGAGCCACTGAAAGGTCTACATATGATATTCTCCGAGGTGGAAAGCGCTGTTCAGGAAGCATTGAGCTGCAGGGTTATGAGGCTGATTTCATACACTTGACAGGGTGGGTGTGGATGTGAATTGCAAAGTTACATAAAGAGGCCTGTGATTTGTTGAATGTGTGTGAATCTTTGGAGGGTGTTGGATATGTTGGATGTCATCAGTTGGAAATCTGACTGAGAATATATATAAAACAGGAAAATGTTGTTTTCACTATTACAGTGGTGAGATTCAGATTCAGAATACTGTATGAATTCCAGACCAAATTGTTGTGTTTGCTCCCTGCAAGTATCCAGCCAGAAAGAAATGATCAATATTTATGTTTATACTATATACATGACTAAGTCTGCAAAATATTGTGTGTGATTATGAATGTGATGATAAGGAGTAATTACACAGGGGAGGTGCATGACTTTATCCGTGCTTGGTGATAAACCAACTACTGTGAGCGATGACCTATCAAGTGATGGATTCATAATCAAACAAGGATGAACAATAGGGGTGTAACAGTACACTCATTTAACTGTTTTCAACTGTTTTGGTTTGGGGCCTTCAGTTCGGGGCCTTCAATACAATATGGAGGTGTACCGAATGAATACATGTAGCCTATATGAAGAACACAAACACTCAGGAAGAAGGGTGGCTTTAAGCAGAACCCATGTACAGGGTTTCCTCTACAGCGTGTCCCAAAAAAATGTAAATGTACTCAAAATAATTGTAAAATAGGTATTTATTAAAATTAATTTAATTTTCAAAATGTAAAAGAATTTATAAACACCATTTTATTATTTTGTCACTGCCTGTTCTCAAACTGACGTCCGTTCTGGTCCAGACACTGCTGACAACGCGAAGAAATGGAATTGCACACATCACAAAACAATTCCCTTGGTAGTTGCGTGCATTCACGTTCAATGGCTACTCTCAGTTTGGTGACTGTTGCAGGTCTCATAGCGTAGACTTTGTCTTTTAGGTATCCCCGTAAAAAAAGTCTAGTGGTGTGAGGTCTGGTGAATGCGGAGGGTATTCAACGAAACCCCTCCATCCAATTCACTTGTTTGGCAAGTTCATAATAAATAAATAAATAAACTGATTAATTGAATGAGTGAATTTTAATAAACACCTACTTTACAATTATTTAAAGTGTGTATACATTTTTTTTGGGACACTCTGTATATCAACGGTGAATTGTCAGCGCCACTGCAAAAAATCCCAAAACGTGACAGCAGAGTGTATAACAGAGGCGCAGAAGCAGGGTCAGACGTTTGAAGCATGTTAAGTTTCACTTTTGGTTTTCAGTATGTTGCAGTTTTATGGCACAAAACAGTCCACAGTTTCCTTCACAGCAAAAAAGGTTCTCAAGTTGGCAAAAAAGAAAAAAGAACCAGTCCTCTTCTTCTTCACTGTGGTTCTGCTGTGACGTTACTGTGAGGTCACGTTCACAGCACCTCAGGGAATACTGTGAGGTGTTCAAAAATGCTCAGTAAATTACAGAGTTTGCCATGAACAAACACTAAACATTAAAACCTACAAAAATACATAACATGTGGGGTGCCTGTTAATGCTTAAATGACTGAACAATATTTTGTAGATATGTCCTGTGTCCCACAGGTAGTTACAGAGCCCCACCCCACCCCACCCCACTGGCCTCCTTCAGTGTTTCGAACTAAAGAACCCTGTACCAAAAATGTACCGAACCAAATTTTTTCTGTACAGTTACACCCCCTAATGAACAAGGATTGTTTTCAATAATCTTCTCATGTATAAGTCAACGACAGTTAGTAACTGTTATAGAATCTCTGATTTGATCATATTCAGACGACAGCTTCATGTGCATGCTGACCCTTAGACCACATTCCACATTATCCAGCTAAAAAAATCCTCCTTTCACCCACACAGCAAATGCTGCTGTTCAGCTAGTGAGTGGCCTGGAGAGAAAGAGCACAGTTGCATTTTTTTCTCCTTTCCTCACCAAATGAGAGTTACAAAATGAAGCGCATACTCATAGACATACACACACAGTGCGACCCAGTAGGTCAGCGAGGCTTGCATCATGTTTTTTTTAGCATTTTCTTTTTTTCTGCTCTGGTGGTCTTCCTCCAGCTATGTGCTCTTTGTTCCAGCGTCAACCAGGGCAAAAAAAGCTAGTGGAGTATGTGTAGTCCTGCCAGTGCTCCTGTAAACATGAAGACATCATAGCTGGCTAGCTCTGCTGGCTTTTTGAAATGACACACTATCTTGATTTGAAAGCAAAAAGAACTAAAAGGTGTTCCTCTGATTAAAAATGGAGAAAAAGAAACCTTGTGTGTTTGGAGGGAGAAAAACTATAAGCAAAATGTGAAAGGGAAAACAAAGGATTTGTGGCACCACATTAGTACAAATGTTCCCAATTATGAAAGAGTTATGAAACTCTCACCTCTTATGAAAGAGGTGGGAAGACGATGTATTTCAACAGTGCCGTTATGTAACAGTCGGTTATAAAGGCTTCAGTGTCTACAGCAAACGACCAAGCAGCCAAGTCATGTGTCGCCATGGTCACTGCAGCTCTGGCAACCCATCTGACCAGAGACAGACTTCTAATGAGCGCCATCCTCAGAGGCGACGTCAAACAGTCATAGGCTGTCACAAACACAACTGTTTGTGTGCAGCGATAAATGAGATGAACAGTTGTGAAAGTGTAAAACTTGAATATCAATTTCACAGCAGAATGTATCTGTATCAAATAGTAAAAAACAGGAAGTAATTTTTATCCTTTTACTATCCCTGAGGGACAATTTGATTTACAGCCAGCAGTAAATAAATAAATATACAAACAAACAACAGCAACTTACACCACTCATCCAATGACATCAAATACAGACACAATTCCAAATTTCAGTGTCACTAGCGACATTGTACCCGTGGTGCCATAACACGGCATTGCACCCAAACGCCCTCCCGTGTCCCATGCTGCAACATCAATCGGACAGACATCAATGGGACAGACACGGGGTGGGGCCGAAATGAGCATTATATAGTAGGATTTACAAGGCTGATAGCAGAAGGGGTAAGTGACTTTCTGCACCTGTTTGTTCAGCACCGTTGTTGACTGTATCTGCATCCTAACGGAAACAGCATATATTCATACCACTGGTTGGCCAGGATCAATCACTTTCTCCAAGGACCTGGCCCTGTACAGATCATGAAAATTGTTCTTCTCTTATAGTGATGTGCATGAATAAACGATGAACTGATAAGTAAAAATAGTCAGCGTAGTAGACTTTTTTATTTGGGGTGTTGTTGGAGGGAGATGTACTGTATGTATTACTTCATAGAGACTGAACTGTTTGTCACTGTCTCTGCCTAAGTGCTGCATATGAGGTCTGGTAAAGTGTCTACAATGTTTAAAAAAAAAAATAAATAAATAAATAAAATATACTTGTGGTCTAGACCAAATTATAGCATCACAGGGTAGGTTTTGTACAGCCTGAAAACGCAGGGAGGGGATCTCATCTATATGAGCCAGTCTTTCCTTGTTGTTGTAGTAGAGATTCTTCATGTGTTTGGGAAGTTTGGCTACTTTAAAAAATTCATTTGGAAGAGCTTAAAAAAATTTAAAAAGGCAAGCATATAAGGTTATGTGTGTTTGGCTACATGAATGACGACAAAGCGCCTCGTCTCGTCAGTCAGTTACTTCGGTAGTTATTTAGTCAGAGATGTGAGCCACATCCCCCAAAGATCATATCACCCTCTGGTCTCCCTTTGAGGACCCTAAGGCTGTGACAAAGACCACAATCTTATATCTTAAGTAAATAAACTAATACACAATTACATGATGCGTGTCAAGTGTAGCTTTCCAGCTAATAGCAAAGATATTCATGCAACTCTAGTAGTTTAGTGAGACTTACAGTTGTTTCTAAGATACCTGTAGAGTTAATGTAATGCTAAGCTAATGAGCTAAATCAACAACAGTGTGCAGAAAACAGGTGAAAAATAGCTGAAAATGACATGCAACAAACATCACTGACCACATTCCAATTGTGTCTTTATCCAAACCAACAGCATGTTGCTTTAAAAAAAAATGCTACTAAAATAAAACATTGTGAATACCATTGATGCTAGACTTGAACAAATACATTAGTAAGCTAGATATGTGTTTGTTCTTGAGACGCGTTATATGTTCTATTATACGTCTGCTCTATATGTAATGAGTCATACAGTACATACCCTTTATGTACAAAACTGATATTGTATTATTTCATCCTTGAGGAGTAGCTAATCTGTAAGCTGTATTTGCTTCTTCTAACATGATAATCCCTCTGCTGGCACTAGTAAAAACATTTGTAAAAAGACTTATCAAAGCAAGTTCAGCTGAAAAGCCTGAATGCTGCTGGTTACAAGGGGTCACATCATCAGCCCCATTTATTTATGTGTGTGATTTCATTTTTATGGTCCATTTTTCCTTTTGATTGTGCCAAATTTCTATCTCAACAGCTTATCCCACTGAGAATGAAATCTCCTTTTCAAGAGGCCCTTCAGTGCTCTCTTGGCATTTAGCCTAATTCACAATTGCGTCAGCTTGTATGTGACTTGTGCACTTATGTTTTACATAATTCAAGTGTACTTTTTGTTTTATGTAAATTGTTGCTTTTTGTTCTCTTGTATTTGCCATGGCACTGCTTTCTGAACCTCTTACAAAGAGATTTGTATTCTTAGTGGGGTGCCGTCTTTAGATAAAAGTACTCTATGATAGTTAAATCACTTTCATTAGATACTGTAGCATCGTGACCAGCAACAGTCACTTAGCCTGAATAAAATACATAATGAAAAAAGTAATGTAGGCTGTTATAGACTCTTCTGAAGGCTCTGAAGTGTATGAACAGCAGTGGAAAGAATGCTGTGCCCTGACTGAAGGGATCAGTTAAACACAATCTTGTTTCTTATACAATGGGAAAATACTCATGAGGAAATAAGAACCGGAGGTCATTAGAGAAATGTTTGCAACATAAAAAACCAAGCCAGGGTATTTTCCAATATTACATATGTACACTGTACACTGTGTCCCTCAGCTGCTTTCACTGTCGTGCAGAAGAAATTCAATTCTGTGCACTAAGCAAGAAAATTCCAGCATTTGTGCACACCCAATAAATTCTGTTTAAGCAGTGTTAGTTATAAAGAGTTTTACTTCTTTTTTTTTTTTGCATATTAAAGAAACGCAAACGTGCCATTATCTTCAACTCAATCAGTTTAAAGCACCATTATATTTTTTTCACAACTATATTTCCATCAACTTCACTGACTTACCTCCAAGGTTTCATCAACACTGATCTCATGAAATCGCATTGTATGTCACGCCAGTTCTTATGGCATTTGGTGTGCTGTACATATGCATTTTTGTCCTTTTGTGTGTTATTCACCACCATTTGATTGTGTGTCAATTTACACCAAGATCTCCGGTTCACATAACCCTAACCCAAACACTGAAGGCAGTGTGTGGTATTTGACGCGCCATGAACATACGCGCGGAAAGCTTATAATGCGTACAGATAACATGGCAATTAAAAGTGGCGTGTATATTTACACAATTTCATGAAATGTTGGTTTCATCTACAGTCTGCTTTGGAAACTGGCAGTCCCCCTGTCACTGGCTCAGACAAGTGCTCTTCAATCTCTGAGGAATAACACATTGTATATAGCCAGGCAGCTTTACCTTTGGATGCACGTGCATTTCTCAAATAAGTGGTGTTCAAATAATATGTGTGCTCCCCTTGATACATACACAGAGCACACGGGGTTACTCTTGATAAGCAAATAGGCCTTCAACTTCTTTTTATTTATACATCTTCTATTTATCAAGCAGAAAAGAAAAATGCACTCCTTCAGTTTGTCCTCATCTGTTTGTCGAAAGCAGTGGCATGATCATCTGTCTTGAAGAGACAGCATGTGGAGTGAAGCAGAAAATATATTGAAATAGGTTAGATTGATAGAGATGTTCAGAAATGGAGAAATAGCTACCCTAAGCCAACCTTTGTGTATCCGCAGCCCCGTTTCCCCCATTTGTATTAATCGCAGGTTTTGAATGATGGATCGCATGCATAGGAATATTCAAGTTTGCATTTATAGGATGCTTCTTGCTGTGTTTAATCTTAGGGCTTAAAAAAAACAAGTATTTGTGTTTCTCTTTGTTTATTCTGCTTCCAACACTATCTATTAAAGAAGGTTTTTCTTCATTTTGCCCTTGCATGTTGCCCTCCTCTCTTCTCCGTTTGAGACCTGGAGTTAATGTGGTCCCTTCTGTCACTTTCAGCACGCTTTATGCTCACTCCCCCTATTTGAAGTTCTGTCAGTGCCAGGCTTTGAACTGCCATTTTTGTTTTAACTCTGCACACTGCTCGTCCCCAGAGCTTTGTCTGGTGTAAAACTGTCAGAGCTGTAGGCCACATTTCCATGCAGGGTTTTATAATAAAGTAATGCAGAAAAGCCCATCAATGAACTGGACACGTTCAAGCATGGCTGACAATATCCTATTTTCAAAGCTCTGATGCTTGCCCTATGGATTTTTTTTTATACATTTTAGCAAATTGTTTAGTACTGCTGCCAATAATGCAGCCCACCACAATCTATTATTTGTCTCCTATTTAGGATACCTTAGTTACCCTAAATACATAACCCCACAGTTTAGTTTAGTGTAATTTAGTGTAGCTTAGTTTAGTTTAGTTTTGATTTACTTTATTTCAGACACAAATATAATACAAAACATAGGACAAAAAAAACAAACGAACAAAAAAAAGAAAATGGAACTGTTGATTACGGTGGTTATACAAAGAGCAGATGCATCATGTATAGTATAAAAAACTTAAAATGAGTATAAAAATGAGTAATGCTGTATAACTGTATAACAACAAGAAATAATGGCATTCTTGTGGTTCAAACACGTTCTATGCTGTATAACAACATTCATATGCTGTATATGTGTTGATTAACTAGTATTACAAATCATGATTTATGATATCCTGGGGGAAATTCATAATTAGTACCCATAATTCTACAATAGAACATATATTAATGGTTAAAGAAATACACTTAACTAGCGCTGGGTGATAAAGTAATGTTCATAGTGGCCTTGGATCAAATTTGGTGGTGATAAGCTTTCGACATTTGTGCTCCATTTCTGAGTCCAAGTGAATAGATCAAATGGCCAATCACAGAGGAAACACAGGAATGACCCCATGCAGGGGGATGTTCTGTTTGACAGGTAAATCTTGGAAGGTTACTTAGCATATGAGTTATTAATGACAATAATTCTGCAACTAACTGACTTAAAATTAGCCATTTCACTGCAATGTGGCTAAATAAGTTAAAACTACAAACACCAAAATCATTGGACAAAAAAATTGCAGAACAATTGGAAAATACACCACATCTTTTTGCAACTCTATCCTCTTGATCCATATCAAAAGACTACATATAGAGGAGATAGAGGAGGGAGAATCATACTTAGGTCTTGTCTGACAGAATCAGTTGTAAAGAACTCTGCTGTCTCTATTTTAGTTTTATTTACAAAAGGTCCATGCACATACAGAATTGGGGACTTCATGGTGCTTTCAGGTGCACCTCATAAACTCTGAAACCTGCATCGCATTGTTGAAAGGGACCCTCTAATCAGTATTCTGGTGGTCCTTCTATAATTTATTGTTGTATTAGTAAGAATTTAGGGTCAATAGAGGACTTTTGCCTCTGTCATATTAAGCTTTGATTGACAGATGAGTATGATGCACTTTCAGATTTTGGTTCTTTTATTTATGAATAAAGCCCCCCCCCCACAGCTCAATTGCAGTTATGATTAACTTACACTAACCAGAATCTAAAATTAATTTGTTTCACAATACTTAAAGAATATTGTAAAGAATGTTATCCATGACCCTTTGCAGTCAATTCTAATCCCAAAAGGCCAACATAGTGAAGGCCAAAGTGCAAACTACTCAAAACAACAGTTCTAAACCTTTGGGTGATGTCATAGTAAACTCCATCCACTTCTTATATATAGTCTATGCCAGGGGTGTCCAATCCTGGTCCTTGAGAGCTACTATCGTGCATGGTTTAGATGATTCCCTCTTCCAGCACACCTGACAGTTGTTGTCAGGCTTCTGCAGAGCTTGATGATAGGCTTATCATTTGAATCAGGTGTGTTAGAAGAGGGATATGTCTAAAACATGCAGGATAGTAGCGGTCCAGGACCAGGATTGGACGCCCCTGGTCTATGGCACCAACAGACATTATGGTGCATTCATATACAATTTGTAATTTCAGATTTCTGTATATGAATGACGACAAAGGTTGTTAAAGAAGATTTTTCTTTCCTTTCTTATAGTTTAAATATGTAAATGAATATATCTGTTATTCAGGCTGAGAAAATGTTGGCCCATGTTAATGTTCTGTCTTAATGTTTCAGTCATTACAAGGATATTCTCTGACCATTATGATGGAAAACATTATGATCCTTTATGTATGTATGTATGTATGTGTGTATGTATGTATGTATTTATTTATTTATATTAATTAATTAATTAATTAATTAATTAATTAATTAATTAATTATTGACATATTGCACAGCCATACAATAAACTCAGGGCTGCTTGATTTGATGAAAATATAGTAATGCTATTATTGTTGTGAGTGGGATATAATCAAATATTATAAAGTTAGAGCACAAAAAAGAGAAAAAAAATTGCATATTACAGATAAGTTTGAAATGTGCATTTCACAGTGGCTCTCTCTTCTTAGTGATGCTGAACTTGAATCCCATATATCACCTGCAGAGAGGCCGCTTTTTTTCCAGCATCAGCCTGCTTTTGGGTATTCATTATCTCCTTGAGCCTGTATCATAAAACAGGATTAAAGGGTTATCAAGGTAGCAAAGGTGGTTTACTTCATAGCCAGGTAAATCACCATAGTATATTATGTTGAACACAGAGGGACAGATCTACTAAGATCCCAATTTGCATGTACTAATTTGTGTGTACGATCTAGAATTTTGTATGTCTCAATTATTTATTTTTTTCGGTCATTCCAAAAATGTTCACATGAGGTTGAAAAATGCGTTATCTGCATCTTGTTTCATCAAAAAATTCTAAAACAGATTGATTAAAGCACCAAAACATTGGACATGATCTTCTAATATTTGACAACAAGCCTAACATACCAACTGAATGGGATTTTGTTGTTTTGTTCTTATATTCATTCTTAATAGCTCCCAGATTGTTTAAACCCTTAAAGACCCACAACTATTTTTGTCACAGCTTCCAAATTATTAGTATTTTTTGTCTTTCCCAAGTGATTTTTCACCATTTATTGTATTATCAACTGCATTTTGTATTTTTTACTGAAAATCAGGAATGACCATGTAGATGTTAAAGGTTATTAGATCAAATCAGAAAAAAATGAGACAAAAGTGATGTTTTCCAAAAAATAGATCATTAACTGACCATAAAGACAAGCGTCTCCATCCACTGTCATTTATCAAACTCTGTGGGTTTACTGGTGAATCAGTGTTGTAGAAGATGACTGTGTTTCCACGTTCACAATGGAGCCTCTAAATGTCCAAATGAGTCATATCTGATGACCATGAAAAGATGACAAACTGCATTTTACCCTAATTATTTACATGTACAGTACAGGCCAAAAGTTTGGACACACCTTCTCATTCTTCACATTTTCTTTATTTTCATGACTATTTACATTGTAGATTCTCACTGAAGGCATCAAAACTATGAATGAACACATGTGGAATTATGTACTTAACAAAAAAGTGTGAAATAACTGAAAACATCTCTTATATTCTAGTTTCTTCAAAGTAGCCACCCTTAGCTCTGATGACTGCCTTGCACACCCTTGGCATTCTCTTGATAAGCATCAAGAGGTAGTCACCTGAAATGGTTTTCACTTCATAGCTGTGCCTTGTCAGGGTTACTTAGTGGAATTTCTTGCCTTATTGATGGGGTTGGGACCATCAGTTGTGTTGTGCAGAAGTCAGGTTGATGCACAGCTGACAGCCCTATTGGACAACTGTTAGAATGCATATTATGGCGAGAACCAATCAGCTAAGTAAAGACAAACGAGTGGCCATCATTACTTTAAGAAATGAAGGTCAGTCAGTCTAGAAAATTTCAAAAACTTTGAATGTGTCCCCAGGTGCAGTCGCAAAAACCATCAAGCACTCCAACGAAACTGGCTCACATGAGGACCGCCCCAGGAAAGGAAGACCAAGAGTCACCTCTGATGCTGAAGATAAGTTCATCTGAGTCACCAGCCTCAGAAATCGCAAATTAACAGCAGCTCAGATTAGAGACCAGATGAATACCACACAGAGCTCTAGCAGCAGACACATCTCTACAACAACTGTTAAGAGGAGACTGCGTGAATCAGGCCTTCATGGTCAAATAGCTGCTAGGAAACCACTGCTCAGGAGAGGCAACAAACACAAGAGATTTATTTGGGCCAAGAAACCCAAGGAATGGACATTAGACCAGTGGAAATCTGTGCTTTGGTCTGATGAGTCCAAATTTGAGATCTTTGGATCCAACCGCCGTGTCTTTGTGTGACGCAGAAAAGGTGAACGGATGGATGCTACATGCCTGGTTCCCACCGTGAAGCATGGAGGGGGAGGTGTGATGGTGTGGGGGTGCTTTGCTGGTGACGCTGTTGGGGATTTATTCAAGATTGAAGGCAACCTGAATCAGCATGGCTACCACAGCATCCTGAAGTGACATGCCATTCCATCCAGTTTGCGTTTAGTTGGACCATCATTTATGTTTCAACAGGACAATGACCCCAAACACACCTCCATGCTGTGTGAGGGATATTTGACCAAGAAGGAGAGTGATGGAGTGCTGCGCCAGATGACCTGGCCTCCACAGTCACCGGACCTGAACCCAATCGAGATGGTTTGGGGTGAGCTGGACCGCAGAGTGAAGGCAAAAGGGCCAACAAGTGCTAAGCATCTCTGGGAACTTCTTCAAGACCGTTAGGAAACCATTTCAGGTGACTACCTCTGGAAGCTCATCAAGAGAATGCCAAGAGTGTGCAAAACAGTCATCAGAGCTAAGGGTGGCTACTTTGAAGAAACTAGAATATAAGATATGTTTTCAGTTATTTCACACTTTTTTGTTAAGTACATAATTCCACATGTGTTCATTCATAGTTTTGATGCCTTCAGTGAGAATCTACAATGAAAATAGTCATGAAAATAAAGAAAATGCAAAGAATGAGAAGGTGTGTCCAAACTTTTGGCCTGTACTGTATGTGTAGTGGATCAACAGGTATTAAACATTTTAAATCAGTAGATGCTTTTGGGTGGTGGTGGATGTTTGGGTCTTTATGGGTTAATAGAACCAGCACTGAACTGAAAAAATAAAACTACAACTATTTCACACACCAAAAGAACTTGTCTAAGCCCTGCATTAAGTTCACAGAATACTAGGCTTTAATTATAGTCAGGTCCAGTAGTTCTGCAAGTAGTTCTGATCCTTCCATTGGATAATTACTGTAGTAATTAATATCTTTGAGCTTCAATAGGTTCTTTAACTGATCTAGAGAGGAGCGTCTCATTTCAACCATTAGTTTGACAGAGAGCATAAATAGTGATGCAAGGGATTACCTATTATGCCTAGTACCAACAGTTTAAGCCTGTGAGGGCAGTGTTATGATCTAAGGTTGCTTCAGTTGGTCAGGTCTAGATTCAGCAAAGTTGTGTCCAGACAATGAGGCAAAAAAGGTTTTGTGTGTGTCAAAAGGATGCGGTAGCAAATCCGTGCTGTAATTAAAGCTAGAGGTGGTCAATGAAATATTGTGATGTGGAGTGTGGGACTTCCTAGGTTTGCTAAACCAGCTTTGTGATTCAGGTCTGCACACCAGGTAATCATGTTTCTATCAACTGCACAAAGTAATCTGATTGGTCATCTCTTTTTTTTTTTCTTTTGGTTATATAATCATACAGGCTGACATCGCTATTAGCTTAATCGTGCAGCACTAAATGAAGGGGGCAGCACTCTTCACAATTTTTGATACATATGGTTACAGAGCACATTGCTGCACTTCAGACACCTCAGTATTCTTTTCCATTTCAGGCAGATATTGGGTTACATCTATGTTTAATAGTATGAAAATCAACTAAAATACTTCAGCAACCACTTTTAATTTGTGTGGTTTTAAACCGTGCCTCCCATCAAGTCTACATTCTTTTTTTTTTCTTTTTTTTATTAAGGTTAGATTGTTTTTTAGTGGTAAAGTAATGCACTTATTACACTGCATTGTTATTATGCATCAATGTATAATATGCAGGGAACAGCACAGGCTTTTGACAGACAGATTAATGTTTATAATGATGGATTATTGATTTTCATACTCAACAAAAGGAATGGAAACAAGCAGCCTGAGATGAATAGCAGCACAGTACAGTAAAATGTGCTTTCACAAATAGTCAGTAAAATATAAAGCAACTTGCTGCACTAATCATTCTCTTTGCCAGTTTTCAAAATTACAACTTCTGTAGTGTTGTGTAGTTCATCTCAGACATTAAACATTTCTGTGTAATTATTTTTGCTTTTCAGACCACATCCTCACTCACCGCTCTCAACAGCCTTGTTTCCATCAACAGGTGGATTGTTTGTATTGGAATAGCTCTGATAAACCTATTGCACATTCCTACCCAACACCAAGTTAGCAACTAGCATATGAACATAATGGAACATTTAGCTCACCAAAGGCGAGCTAAATGTTCCTGGGAAAGCCAACATCAAACCAGAGCCAAAATTAAAGCACAAAAAAAAAAAAAAAAACAGCTCCAAATGGGTGTTGCGTGTGCTGAAAAACCACATGAATTTCACACTCAAAAAATGTGCTTTTGTGGTGCAACGTGAGGCGAAATAAATTTCTATATGAAATTTATGATACTACACGTGAAACAATCTAAATAAATGTGGGACACTGGGGTTCTTTCAAGTAGCCCTGGTTACTTCTGGTTCTGGAGTGTATAGTCATGTATGTTCAAGTTACTTCATTGTACCTATATGAAATTTATGAGATATAATATGAAACCAATGTAAATTAATGTAAAATTTAGGGGCTTACATGGGATTACATGTGAAACCCACTTCACAGTTTCTTACATATCATGTGAAAGTGCACACATGCATGACTTTCACTCATTTCACCATGAAAATGTTCCAGACCCACAGGATTTCACATATCATTATGTGTAAAACATAGATATATGATGATCCATGTGTTTTTTTTTCTTTGTTTTTTTTTCTGTTCTTCAAGAGGTTTTTTTTTTTTCCTTTTATCTTGGCGGCACAGTTCTAATATAATACGAAATTAATATTGTATGCTGTCATTCACACTAAGACAATTAGACATCCCCAAACTAAAAATACCCACCTTTAATCAGCTCAGTACTACCTGTTTACATGTCTTTTACCATCAGGTTTGTTGTTTTAGTGCAGTTTCAATGAATGCACAAATGTGTTTCTCAGTTTCTGTATCAATATATGATCAACTTGAATATGCAGAAAATATGCAGCATCTCCCCCCTATCAGAAAAAATAGGGGGGAGATAAAAATATATTTCAGAAAAAATATGAATATTGTAGAAGCTACAGGAGATCATCTGGTTAGAGAAAATAATAAAAGTGTAAAGAATAACTCTGTGATGTTCTGAGGGAAGCTTGGTGTAAGACGATTTAAGAAAACGTCACTGTATTCACTTACTTTATCTTGCATCAGTCAGAACTTCAGTTGAATTATCATCTTCCTTTTATTGGTTAGAAATGGTATGGAAGAGAATGATAAAGTCAGATCAAACTGCACATGTTTCAGTGAAGCAAAACTATCCTGCCATTATACATCTGGATAAAAGATATGAAACTGACTATGACTGAGAATACTTATTTTATTACATAAAGGGTAATTTTCTTTCACTGTAAATCTTGACATGCAGATATCAAACTGAATTCAGTGTTTTGTAAACTGCAAAGGTAAAACTGATCAGGTCTGTGCCATAATATTCATAATTTCCTTTACTGTGGTACAAGTCATAATGAGAAGACAGGGAGGAAAAACAGTGCATACCAATTTCACCTTGTACCAGCCGACTTACCCTTACAAAGCAAACTAGGTCTTCTCTCACATGCCTGTATAAGTAATAGTTTATTTTTACACATATGAGGAGGAGGTTGATGCTCTACTAACCACTTCAGCAACACACCATTAAATTATACTGGTGCAGCAGAGTGAGGTATGCTGATGTGCTGGAATGTAACTCAGGTTCTACATGTCTGCAACACGTGTCAAGCATTGTTAGAAACCAGTGGCATAGGGAAACGATGGTATGGGTGTAATCACATGAATAGATCTGACACATAATATGGCAATGATTATCAGTGTTTCCAACTCCTCAGTAAGGATTGTATTGTCTGTCCTAAAAGTTGCTAGCATTTGCTAAATACATGAGTGATAGGATTCTGGCACCATGCCGGATTTCCAGCGTGTGGCGATCAGCAAGGGGGGGAAATGCAGGATATATCATGCGTTCAAAAAGATCAGAGCCAGTACAATATCAAGGGCTCTGACCAGGGCTTTGATAAACCTCTTGCTCTCAACCACTGGCTTTTGCTCCCAAGAAGTCCAATTACAGCTACTAGCCAATCAGTAGTAGAGAGAGGGCGGGTCTTTTGGAGACGAACAACCCGGTTTGGAGCCAACATCTTCAGAGCAGCCAACTGTACGTGGTGACGCTTGTAGAGATGGAAGGCAAGCAGATGAAGAGTGGTGAAGACGTCCTACAGGTTCATGGGGGACTGAAAAATAAATGGCGTTGGGCATGGATAGAGGAAATGAATGGAAAGTATTATTGCAGTTGGTGCAGATAATTTTTACAATGGGGTGTTTGTTTTTGGACATTATGCTTGCCCACATTGAAATATTCGACGAGCAGTAAAAAAGTACTTTCACTGCATGAAGCTGAGCTTAGCCTAGAGCTACTGTGCGTGTATCACATGGAGTATTATTGCCACCTTATGATCTGTTGTGATATGTCTGTAGTAGTGATGCACGGATCAGCGGGTTACCCCTCTCTCGATGAAATAAGAGAGGGGCAGTGGGGTTGCGGTTTGCAGTGTACTGCAACACTAGTACACGAAAACCATATGGACGTAAAACTGAAAATGAAATTCTTTAAGGCACTTATAAGACGGGGGTCAATATTCTCTCTCTGTCTCTCTCTCTCTCTCTGTCTCTCTCTCTTCTAGATATAGAGTATAGTTGTTCAATGTTGTTTTGGCCCCGACCTCTTATTTCTAGGGAGGTGAAAGCCCAAACCAACCTTTATTACATCACCATTGAAAGCTCAGCTCATACTTCCTAATGCTGATCCAGTGGTGGATTAATGAGCAGAGTTGCATTGTATTTGCACAATACCCAAATAAGTACTTTCCATCTGAAATTGCATGAAAAGGCACTTTAGGTGCTATAATTTTCAACATTTTCTCGGGGGAGGGCCCCGAACCCCCCTTTACATGATATATATTCAGTGTGAGTTGGATGGCTGTGGGGCCACAAGACCTTATTGCTCAGGAGCCTATGATTTCTTTATGTGCTCCTATGCAGACCTGCCCACCAACAACCTATTCCTCATGACCTGACCTGAAGACAAATTTTCAGGCTTGAGATTTTTTTTTTTTTGCTATCACCCCTGTAAATAATATCATCACCTAATTTGCATAATTGTAAATGTGCATGCAGTTGTAGTGAACAATGTAGGATAGAGGAATAACATTGTGGAAGAGACAAAAAGGTGGGTATAAAAACACCCTAAATATGTTTAGAACTACAAATGAACCTCTGTCAATTTTTTTTTTCTTTTTTTTTTACGCCCCAATTCCAACCCTCCTCCTTTATCTGGGCTTGGGGACTGGCTAAAGTGACTCAGAAAAGATACTCTGGAGGAATTACTTTGGTTATTTATTTATTTGTTTGTTTGTTTAATTTTTTGCTTCATTTCCTTCAGTTTGGCTTGGTTTTTAACATAGGAGCCCACAATAAGTCATGGTAAAACATGAACATTTTCAACCATAACATTTAAAATTTTCAGTCTACATCAACAATTTAAATGGACCAAAAAGAGACAATAAGGAACGCTGTCAATGGCAATGGAGGGATTTATATTCAGAGCAGTGATTTGTTTTAGACAAAAAACAATATGTGCTTTCATGCCAGAGTCTCAAAAAGTCTCCACTAACACCAGACAAAGTTGATAGATTCGTCACTAGTTGGTTTTTTGATCAAGAGTCTTTAGAGGGGTCTGAAATCACTAAATATACTAACAAAGTGGATAAGTTGGAGACAGACTTTTACAGCTAGGCAGACAGATGGTGTGTTTGTCTGACTGTGAAAAAGAAAATAATTTCATGTCATTTAGAAGGACAACCTGTATGTTTTAGTGTTAAATCACTTGCTAAAAGTTTCCAAACAAATTTTAAAAGTTGCTACATTTGCATTTTGAAAAAAGAAGTTGTTAGGGTTGTCGGAAAAGTTGTTAACTCTAGCAACAAATGTTGGTATCAATCAGTTGGTACTAATGATGATTATAGGAAAATAAACTGATAAATAATACTAATAAAATCAGATGAAATGCAAATATAAAAAGTCCAGTTATAAAATATTTAGTGAGGTACATGCCCCACTAACTTGAATGAGGTCAGCTTCACTGCTCTTCCAATGTAAAGCATTGTTGCTCTCCTACCTGACAGACAATGCACACTCGGTTTTGCTGTAGCTGCATCACTAGAAATACTACAGCAAGATGCTTTGTAACTAATGTTGCCTTTGGACCACTAAAAAGGCTCTTTGTCTAATGCCTTTGTACATTAGGCTCCACACTGGAGGCATAAAGCACCCATTCCAGATCTCCAGTGGGCTTTCGCTGTGCTTGTTAGGTTAATAACAACAGCAGCTGCTAGTGGCTGGTAATGACGGGGAGTGAAACTTACAAAGTCCTGTGCTGGAGCTTGGCTTATCACTTTTAGTGTCCACTTGTTAGCAAAGACCCTGGAGGGAGATTTCTTAGTTACCGCAGTGATGGTGCTGTGGTTGTCTCCATTATGGCTGGGTGGGCTGTGGGTGAGAATTGTGTAGCTTGAAGTGTCACCAGCAGGCTATGCAGTTTCTGCTCACAGCTCTGTGCAAACCAGTTGTGTCCTGTGGTGGCTTTACCTTCAGGCTGCAAAGATTTGTGGGCATTATGATACTACTTCATACGTGGATTTTATTTGTCTAATGTGAGGCATACTGTGTCATAAAAATACTTAAATCCTAAAATATGCTAATGATGATAAGGAGGGAAGTTAATTGAATCTGTTAATATTTTTGCCAATCTTTACTGGCACTCTCAAATATCGAAGCTCTGCACCTCATTTGCACATTGAAAATTTATCATGTATGCACAGCACTCAGTGTTTACAAGTGATGATGAAATGGGGGGCACCTCCAGCTCTAAGGCGAGGGCCAAATGTTTCAATTTTACCGCAACATAAGCAATTAACAAAGCACTTATTAGTGCTCTCTCTGTTCTTTCTCTCTCCCTCCTTATCTGGGAATCTGTATCATCCTTAATGCCAGCAGGAGATGAATATGTCTTCAATGTCCTTGGTTTCCTGCCTTGTACACTGAACAAAAATATAAACGCACCACTTTTGTTTTTGCTCCCATTTTTCATGAGCTGAACTCAACGATCTAAAACTTTTTCTGTGTACACACAAGGTTTATTTCTCTCAAATATTGTTCACAAATCTGTCTAAATTTGTGTTAGTGAACACTTCTTCTTTGCTGAGATAATCCATCCACCTCACAGGTGTGGCATATCAAGATGTTGATTAGACAGCAGGATTTTTGCACAGGTGTGCCTTAGGCTGGCCACAATAAAAGGCCACTCCAAAATGTGCAGTTTTATCACACAGCACAATACCACAGATGTCACAAGTTTTGAGGGAATATGCAATTGGCATGCTGACTTCAGGAATCTCCACCAGAGCTTTTGCCTGTGAATTGAATGTTCATTTCTCTACCACAAGCCATCTCCAAAGCTGTTTCAGAGAATTCATGAAGAAGACTGTGCAAGGAAAATGGTGGTCACACCAAATACTGACTGGTTTTCTGACCCCCCTGGACCACCCAATACAGTAAAACTGCGCATTTTAGAGTGGCCTTTTATTGTGGCCAGCCTAAGTCACACCTGTGCAATAATCCTGCTGTCTAATCAGCATCTTGATATGCCACACCTGTGAAGTGGATGGATTATCTCAGCAAAGGACAAAGGAGAAGTGCTCACTTACACAGATTTAGACAAATTTATGAACAATATTTGAGAGAAATAGGCCTTTTGTGTACATAGAAAAAGTATTAGATCTTTGAGTTCAGCTCATGAAAAATGGGAGCAAAAACAAAAGTGGTGCGTTTATATTTTTGTTCAGTGTAAATACCATAGGCAGTGAGCACTGCTCACCAGTTTACGTGACGGGCAAACAGCCGGCTCTGTCTCCTGCACTGTTCATCCTGTGGGGGCCAAATTCACCTTGTTACCCTTTTAATTAGTAACAGCAGTTAATAGTGCCAGCCGCTTCTGCCATCTCAGCACTCCACTCCGACTTCAAGAATCCCTCCAATCGATAGCTCACAGAGTCAGACTGAGACAGCTGGGGAGAAGACAAGGAAGGGAGTCTATTATGGCAGATGCTCAAGAAACATCCATGACAGTTTCTGGAAACGAATCAACAACATACTATTTGCTTTCATAGAACCTTCAGGGTGGGTGTGTGAATAACTTTCTTTACTTCTTGTACATTTGAAAGGATAACAGGGGATTTCTTGAGAAAATATTTCTAAGGGTTCAGTTTTTCTACATTTCCTCTCCCTCAAAAATGAATGTAATCAAAAAGTTAAGGGTTTGCCTTGCAGATTCTATTGTGCCTTTATAAGCTTTCATTCCTTCCATGCGCTCGCCCCACCGTGTTCATTTCTTTTCTTGTTTTGATTTAAAGATGCAGTGGAAGTACTTAGCATTTAGATGACATGCTGCCGGAGAGGTGTGATGGATCAGCGCCTCTTCACAGGACTGAATTTCTTTGACAACGCCGGTCGGTCATCCGACCGACCAATTGCTTGGGCAAACTGACAGACAGACAGAGCGACAGATCATGGCAACGGCAGACCAAGACACTCAGCAGAATACAAAGTCTGCTTCGCTCACTCTCTGCTGTTGCTGCAGAAAGCCTGGCACACAGCTGAGAGCAGAGCAGCGGCAGCCGGGAATGCCAATGCGCTGCCCAGACAGCCGTCTTGCCTTGGCTGCTCTGATTGGCTAAACAGACCATTAGCTTCCTGATTATGATTAGCTGAGTCATTATCTTCACAAAAGTGGCTCATTCACAAATTAAGAAGGCAAGGGAGCTGTTTTCCAGTCAAGAAGAAAACAGCATTCTCCTTAAGATGAATGTAGGAGGCAAGAAGTTGTTGTCCACAGAGAGGCAAAGTGGAACACAGTTTATTGCACTTCCTTAGAGCTAAGGTGATAAAAGTTCCTATCTGTGTGATGGAATAAAGGAAAGGTCCCTCACTCGTTAACGTGAATGATGAGGTGGCCATTACTCCCTCATATCTTCAGTGCAAGGAAAGAAGCAGTGTCCACAGAGGTCATAAAAACTGGGTGGGGGAAACAAAATAACCTTCAGCGTCCATCATCTTGCCTTAGATATAATTGGAAGGAATGCCATCTGTGCTTTTAAATAGACATATGCTGCTCTGTGTCCAAGGCCAATGTGTTTAGGGAGAGTTGAATAAAGTGCTAGTGAAGGCTAGCTCTCATGTTTCTGCCAAACTGACCTTCTACTTTCTTTTGCAGCCTTTGCCCAAGGAGCCGTCATAGGAAGCCGATGAAAACAAGAAGTACGTAAGTTTTTAATGATGTATTTTCTTCTAATATGCATGCCAACATTTTTTCTACATGTAAGCGATGACAAACATTTTAATTACAGTTGAAAAAAAATAATTTGCAAGAGCTACAAGGTGAACCGCAGAGGCCACACTTGCTTCTTGGGCTGGTTTTGTATTGTAAGCGGGACAAAAGCAGGTTGAATGAAACTCAGACCTGGAGTGAATCAGCCATTAGCATCTATTCACTGTGCATTTTCAAGTATTGCTCCCACCTCTGAGCTTAAATTAAGATCATGCAGGACTTGGAGAAAACACAATGGAGTCCTCCATCTCACACAGGGACACAGGGTTACTTTGATGTATCTGCAACAAAAGAAAGAGGAAATTCAATAGGAGATGCTGCAAGTTTTGAAATACACAAAAATGCTAACTAAAAGTCCCCACTGTGGTTACATCAAAGAGAGTGGATATTTAAAGTCATATTTTCTTTTATATTATAGAAGGATATTTTTGACAAAGAAATTTAAAAGGGTAGCTTTATTTTAAGAATCACTTTAGTTGGAGTAACACATTTCCAGAATTCTGGGAGATGGGTGGAGTGGCATATGGGCTCAAGCCCTGAATATTTCTTCGTAAACCTTGAATCTTTTGGATTTTAGGGTTTAGGTTTAGGGTTTTAGGTTTTTTTTTTTGTAATACATCTTAATTTTATGATTTTCTCTGACTAGCTGACTGCAATGGTAACCATACACCAAAGATTTGTCTGCTCTGTAACATGAACTGTAAGTTCAATCAGTAACTGTATATGATGTTTGACCACCAAAATATTTACAGTTCATACTTGTGTTCAACTGAAAATTTGTGTCACGTTTTGTTGCATTCTGTCAAACATTGAAATGAAATACTGCATTTAAACTTAATAGGGACTGACCATCTACACCCTCTTATAGAAATGCATCTTGAAAACCAAATGTATAAATATTACAGTAATATCGGAAAGGGCTGTCACTATCACCACATTTAATGCAGTACGATTGAAAAGCCAGCTGCAAAGGATGGCAAACTGTGTGGACTTGGAAATCAGTGAGTTTTGGAAAAGATAATGTTTCAAGTTATGCCAAAGGTGAAAATAATAATTATCAATCATACTGTAATTCATTTTATTCAAATAAGATAAGAAATGAGAAAGAATGAAATGAGGTCAGAGCTAAGTTGTTAGTTTGTACAGGGATTGTAGTCAAGAAATGTGACAAAGACTGGTTGTGATAAACCAATCTTAGTGTAACTGACACCGTGCTGATACTTGGGTTGTATTTTTTGTAAACTGTGACATAAATTAGCAGCATGTTAATATTCTAATATGTTTAATGCCTTTCTAGAAATGTTATAATTTACCTTTAATTCTTGTAATTATGTCCGTGTTAAATAAATCTTCATTTTACATTTTAATTCTAAGCATTTAGCTTTCATAAATGGGAAACAGATTGGACCTTGTGAGGAATCTCTGGAGCACTGAGGTTTGGGCTGACTTCCACCCCACACATTAAATTTCACCTTTATTAATAATTTGCAGGTAGAACTTAAGCTAAACTGAGTATCCTGGCAAGGTAATGTCACTTTCCAGAAACATTTGTGTTTTATCCAAAACACTCTCAAATATACTGAAGATTTAAGTGAATTCCTCTCCAGAGAACACGGCAGACTATGTGTGAAGCTTTTATATTCCACAGAACCACAGGCATTTGGAATCTGCATGCTTTATGTGTCCTAGCCAGTATTCTAAGATTGATTTTCCCTCTTCCACTGAGAAAACAAAATGAATCATGCACAATTACTAAGGACGGGGAGAAAAGGGGAATTGGGGGCGTCATAAATATTTATTTGCCAGCCCAGGGAATTTGTGCAATTCTGTGTGGATTTGCCAACTCATATTTAAGTGTCTGAATGATTTATAATGGCAGTCCAGGGTGTCAGATTTGTCCACTGTCACCCTGAATCATTTATATATTAACATTTATGGATTTATCCATATAACATATTCATGGCAGAGTTCTATTATCATTCAAATGGGTTCTTAATCAAATGATTGGCGAAATTAAGTCATTAACTGCTGAATTTCACTGGAGGTGAGATGTACTCCATGTGGAGAGAGGAATGTATTTTTAAGTATTCTCACGAACCTTTTACAGAATGTGAAAGTTTGTACAAGTTCACTTTCAGAAGACAAGGTCAGAGACCGTCATCAGATACAATCTCCTTGGTTTTATGTTCTGCTTTGTGTGTCTTTATGATATTTTGGTCAGAGATATGCAAACAGGAAGGTTTATTAAAAATGAAGCAGTGCAAAGACGGTGGTATTTGAGTTAGCAATAGAGTCCTCTTAGAACCATGTCTATTTCTGGCATGATGTCTCTATATTACTGTGAAAAACCTTCCTGCAGGAAAAAGTGGGTGCAGGGGCTCTTTTTACACACTTTGTTAGGTATTTTTATGGTGTTGCATTTCATGAGTTATTCTGCCAACAAATCACATATTCATATCTGTATCTTCCAAAATTAGTTGATTACTGAATGGTTTCCAAAATGACTTGATGGACGAATAATCATAGTATTTATATGATCATTGCTATAATTAGAGTAAACAGCAACCATCTGCCTCTAGGTCACACTTAGATTCACATAATGAGGTTCTGCACTTCACAGAAAACTGTCATTTTCAGGAGAAGCCTCTCTCTATTTGTCGAGCTGTTGGCATCAGGCTGCTGGTGATTGGCTCAGATGTTGAAGGGCTATGAGACCAATGATATGATTGGCTGATGTTATTTTATTGTGATTTGTTAATTACCACAACCTCCACTGTTAGGAAAGATACCAATTACTGTTCTTATCACACTGTTAAAAATGTAATGAAAGTATCTAAGTATTAATAGTGGAAATTTAACTATATTTCAGAAGTTTTTGATTGCTAGTCTATCAAATTCATAGACTCAAACCATTAGTGTACGATAACATCATTGTCCTGTTTTCATTTCAGAAAGAAAAACTGTTGAATTTCAAGTACAAAACAGTGTTTGTGTCAGATTACACTGGTGAGGCCAACTGTCCTAATCAATATGTAAGATATAAGAATATCAGATGTAATACTTTAGTAATCACTAACATTTTGAGTAGTGACAGTCATGTAATTACATATCTTTCTTACTCTATCTGTAACTCTAACAGATTACAATACATTTCTTTACTAATTATTTAATGCCATTAAGTGATTAATCCCTAAAACTGGCAATGGTCCATGTGGGTGTCTACAAAGTTAGTTTGCATTTATTATACTCCACCGTGGCTCAGTTGGAACAACGGGTAGTCCAGTGACCAGTGGGTCGGCAGTTTGAATCCTGGCTCCGACTGTCTACATGTCGAAGTGTCCTTTGACATTGAACCCTAAATTGCTCCCAGTAGGGCCAGGCAGCGCCTTGCATGGCAGCAGCCGCCCGCTGGTGTATGAGTGTGAATGGGTGAATGTGAGGAATTGTAAAGTGCTTTGGACACCATGAAGGTGTAGAAAATGCACTATTTAAGTTCAGTCCATTTGCCATTGCACATAATAACTGATATTTTTCCCTCATTCAATAGAAAAACATAAGATTTTTGTATACATTTTGTACAACACAAAAGTACTCAAACCAGAAAATCTTTACTTTGGAAGACAGTTTTAAAAGGCCTGAAGTAAAGGACTTTGGGCCTTGGGCCTTGTTTGGACAGAGCCTTAATTATTAATGGAGATAGAAAATTTAATATGAATCACCAGTTGTCAATAAATAATGAATATCACTCTTACCTCAAAGAAATTCCAATATAAATCTAATCATTAGTTTCAACACTTTTTAAATGGAGTTCCCTCTGTTGCCTATATTATACAACAATTGAGAACAGAATAAATAGACAATAAACCAGGATAGATTTCACTGCTGTCAACTACCCAGTCTTTTGCTCTATGTCCCTAATTCTATGAGCAGTTGTAATGGATAGGCATGCATTAGCAGTTTCCTGAACATTAAACTGAAGACAGTCCATATGTAGTGTTACTAGTTCTAAAAAAGTGTAATTTAACCCTTTCATGCATAGTGGTCCCTACAGTGGACAGTTATTCTACGTCTGTTCTCTTGTATATTTATGGGTTTTGTTGTTTTAGTTCCATATCAGCCAACACAGTGGACTCTTATGCATCATCCAAAACACTGCAATTCATACCATTACTATAACTTTGCTGTTCTTGATAAACCTGATCTGCACTAACATGTTTTACTGTACATTAATTGCTAATTGTTATAAGACCGTAATTAACAGTTTTCTTAAAAAAGTTTTAGTTGTTTTGTTTTTTTGGCATATCCTCCTGAGATTCAGCAATGCATTTTGTCCTCTATAGGGGACAAAAGTTTGACAGTTTAACTTAAAAAACACTGTCCATTACAAAGGATATTCCATTAAAAAAATCAATTAATAAAAATAATTTTTAAAATATATCTGAAAAAACTGTTGCATTATGCAGTTTCCAATCAAGACAAATTTTTAATGTAAAAAACCTAAAACTGTGAATTTCCTGGGTCTCAGGAGGATATTATCTCCATGAAATGAGTAATAACTAATATTTGAGTATGATAAAATGTGAGAAAACATCAGATTAGAGGCATTAAAAATGTTGTTATTTCATAGTTTTCACACAGTATATCACTTTCTGATGATGAGTTTTAAATACATGTTTCTTTGCTTTGAAAATTAAATGGATGGTGTCCAGCTGAGTGGACATTTTTGTAACTCCATGAAAAATAGGTTCATAGAAAAAAATTCAATTGCATTGCTTTTTTCATGCCTAAAGAGGAATAAAAACACAGGAAAAAAGTATTGACTAAGGTTCTCATAATTCATGCATGAAATGGTTAACTAATAAAGACCCAAACATCCACCCGCAACCAAAAGCATCTGTTGATCTAAAATGTTTCATACCTGTTGATCCACTAATTCTATTAATACATGTAAATAATTGGTGTAAAATGCAGTTTGTCATCTTTTCATGGTCATCAGATATGACCCATTTAGACATTCAGAGGCTCCATAGTGAACGTGGAAGCACTGTCATCTTCGACAACATTGACTCACCAGTAAAACCCATGGAGTTTGAGAAATGGCAGGCGATGGAGACAGCGATGGAGACATTTGGTTTATGTTCAGTTATTGATATATTTGCTGAAAAGGCAGTTTTCTCTGTTTTGATGTAATAATCTTTGAATTTACTCCGAGCTTTTATGAACATCTACATGATCTGTAAATTTAAATATAGGAAAATACATGACTTACACTGAAAAATGTAAAAGAGAGTGACGGATAATATATGGTGACAAATCACTTACGACAGGTTGAATAAAGAGAAAAAACAATTTGTGAGCTGCCACAAATGTAGCACTGGGTCTTTATGGGTTAAAATGATACTTTTTACATGAAAAGTCATTGTGACTAGCACTGAGGTGTTATATTTTCCACATTCACTTTGTGAGCTTAATTTCTTTAAGGATGAATATGTAAGATGTGCTTAAAGGAACTTTGTGTTGGAGTCTGTGTTGTGTTTGGATCTAGTTGTTCATGTTATCTAACTCCATTTCGAAGGTAAGAATGACTAGCAATTAGTGTACAGAATATTATGATGGATGTAGGCAATCACGACAGTTGATAGTTTAGAACTAGAGTTAGCTAACATCAACAAACATTCAGCTCCTTGTACAAAACAGATTGAGACACAAACCTCACTTGAGCAAATTTTACAAAGTGAAACTGTTGGAGCCTTAGATTTTGCCTTTACATTTCTCATTAAAAACTGTTTACCTTGCCTTGTTTGGTATCTTTTTTTCAGCACAACCTCATTTGTGTTTACATTTTTTTTCTTTATTATTTGACATACTGTATTAACACACTAAGCTTAAAATCACACAAAAACATGAAATCAGAGTAGGAAGAAGTTAGATTCTTTCCTATTTTTCACCAAAAACATGTTGAACCATTTTAGAACTCAGAATGAACATATAAATTGAAAACTTACAAATTTAGCAAATAACAAAATTATATAAAACTATTTACAATGCAGGCAATACCTCAGTTTTTTTTTTTTTTTTTTAAAGAAAACCGTATACAACTATTTATAACAACAATCAGGAGTCACAAGATGCCACACATCTGATTGGTTGATGTAGTTCACTTTTCCAACTCAGGCAACGACATGTTTTATTTTATTTTATTTTTTTTACGTACAACAGTTCACTGTAACCCACACACACACACATCACACCATGTGCATGTACAAACATGATGCAAATATGTAAATAATATTTAAGTTTTTAGTCAAATTTCTTTATTTATAAATACCAAATTTCTTTTTTTTGTCTTTATATTTTCATTTTTCACTCATTTGTGGTTTCTCTACCTGTCTTTTTCTCTGCACTTGCTTGTTGTATGTTGCTGTTGTTAACTGTGACATTTCCCCACAATGGGATAAATAAAGTCTTATCTTACCTTATCTTATCTTAAAGGGAGACCAAGCAAGGCTGCTGCTGATATGTCATCTTAAATCGGTTTGTGATCTGTATGCATGATTTGTATGAGTGCATCCAGGGAAGGGTTAAAAAGAACTTTAGGAACTCCTTTGCTTCCTGGCTTTTATCTCACCACTGTCTTTTTCCTCCATTCTTTGACAGGTTCATTAACCTCCATCCAACAAAAGGAACTGAGGCCAATAATCACCACACCAGAACATTGTGTCCATTCACCATTGAGGATCCCGAACATTACACCAGGCTCCACTTTCAAAAAAAAAAAAAAAAAAAGAAAAAATTTCCATTAACGAAGCACTTTTTTTCACACATTTTGAGAACTGCAAGAAGACTCAAAGTGACTCAAATGGCACTGAATCTCCACCTTCATCAAGACTCATCAAAGAGAACAAGTCTCTTCGAGGAATGCTCATAAATACAGCAGTGGAACATTTATCTCCATTCACTTTTAATTCTTTGTGTTAGCTACCATTAATGTGTGCAGGGGATGGCTCCTTGAAGTTTTTGTACCTCTGCAGCTTGATTTAGACTCATCAGAAGGTCTTTCAAAAGTCACCCCGTTCTTCTTCTTTACTATTGCTGCCATGAAGCCATCCAGGATTATGTACTTCAGCCAAGATTCTTTAATGACAGCTTGCTGCTAAAAAGTTGTGACTTTACTGAGGTTGAGTCAGCCCATATTGTCCATTGGAATCTAGCCTTTAACACATTTCTGTCATTTTGGCTGGGAGGAACTTTTACAAAGCCACAGCCTCTAAAACCTCTGTCTACACATGGGACAGACAACATGAAACAGCATGAAAGTGAAATGGAAAGAGACAAGAGTCAGAACTGAATTGATTGTCCCTATGGATCCAAGTCACAATGGTAAAATGTGGACATTTTGGATGACTTAGCTTATAACTTATGTTTTGTTTTTGTTTTGTTTGTTTTTTTATGTGGTGCCAATATAGACTAGATGAGTAGTTTTTTTGTCGATGAACCTCAAACATCTTGTACACACCACCGAGAGCATTTCGCAGATGTGGACCCTTGGCTTGTTTTAATGGTCTATACTTTGTGTGGATGAGTGTGTGTGTGCGCATGTTTGCATTTGCTCTTTGTCCATGCGTGAAAAAGTGTGTGTGTGCACATCCAGAGATACACTGTGAAATAAGTCATATCCAATGCATCGTTCATACTCTTGTATATTTTTTGGGATATTCCCGGACCACAGCTCACCATCTGGCAAAATAAGGATTTGTGGTTTTACAGATGTTGTTTTGAATCTTCACAGATTCAAACCCAATTCCTGGGTTTGCCTTTTTTTCTCTTTTCTTTCTTGTCTTTACTTTAATACATAGAGATATTTATATTGGGGGAAATATTATGCATAGAAACCAGGGGAAAGATGTACAATGTGTCACATAAGTTAAATTCTGTAATTAAAATTGTTTCATGTGTGATTAAATGTATTTGAGAATCCTTGTCTAAATTGCCTATATTTTGATATGAAGTGTTTTTGGGCAGCTGGAAGCACTTTTTGCTTTTGATTTCAGATGCTCAGCATATTTGGAATTATGTATATAATTGACTGATAATGTACTTTATGTTCTGTGGGTGTTACTCATAGAAGCTAAAGGGGTGGCAATAAAAGGCAAGGGACAAAAAGAATTCTCATGAGGGAAGTAGAAGAGGTGGATACAATATGACTGACTGTGGAATGTGAAATATACGATAAAATGATTAAGCAGCAACCTCTGCGGATGACAAGTGAAGCCAGTTCAGTCAGAGAATGTGCCCAAATCTGCAGTTACTCAAATCTCCACCTGATGCTGTCTCCAAAAGGGAGTCAGTCCCCATAGACCCTTAAAATGTTCAACTTTACAGCAGAAATAAATGTTTACAGCCTGTTACAAAAATGGTTTGGTCTTGTGTAGCTAATTTCAACTGTACAGGAGTGAAGTCTTTATAAGTGACTTGTTTAAATTGTATCGTTGCTCAAAGTTATACACGTTGTTGCTTTAAGTGACAGTGACAGTCTGTGTTTCTCATGCCTATTGAGTTGCACTTTCATCAATTTTCATTTTTGAACAAAATACTTTTTTTTCCTTCAGATTCAACTGCTCTACTGTAGCTGTGATTGGGAAGATACACTAACAAGACCAAGGGTTTTGTTAAATATTGAGTGGAGTTTACTGGGACTTGCAATACCTGGCCTTCCAGCATAGAATAGTTACATTAGCTAAAGTTTGCTTTAACCCCTTAAAGTGAGAACCTTTGACAAGCACTTGCTTCTGTTATCTGATTTATTACTTTCTCATTGCTATTGACCATTATGCCTGTGATAATCTCCACTTAATTTAGCATCTGCTTAAAAGCAAAAACACAAATTTATTTTGTTTGTATTTTGTTTATTTATATATAAATTCAGGTGTTGAGGGGTTAATTTTAGTACTGTGCCATAGAGAGCCAAAGAAATTTCCCTTCCATGGGAAATTGTGTCCCATGGGAATGTATTTTCAGGGGGAAAAAAATGCATTTTGGGGTTTTATGACATGCATCAGGAGTGTCAAGGGATGCAGTCTACTGAGCTGTTTAATGCAACACTAGATGCTTCTGTTCTATTTTTGCCACAAACGGTGACTTTTGGCTTGTAACTTTTTCTTTTAAATTGAAAAACATCAGATATGTAAATGGTGGCATGATTCAAGTATCGAAAAAATGTCCGCTCTCGTCATTGGGCCACAATGGAAGGGTAGGGCTTGGGCTCTTGTTAATGCTATTAAGTGATTTGAAGTGGGCATTACTCTTATCAAACACACAAGTATATGTTGACATTTATCAAAAAGATATATATATATATATATATATATATATATATATATATATATATATATATATATATATATATATATATATAAATTACCTAAAAGTTTTCCTAGTTAGTAGTGTGTTTTCAGTAAGTTAGCAGCATTGGCTTGGTGACCTTCACCCCTCACTCTTCTGCACCTCAACCTTTTTGTGCAAATATGGTCAGTTGTCTATAATGCCTAAGACCAAAATGTCAAAGTTAAGGTTTCAAAACGGTGATTGGAAAACTATCAGGTGATGTCATGAAGGCCACATCCACACAAGATACATTAACACCAACTGTGTAATTAGTTTCACTGAGGTTTTTGTTTGTTACAGGATTACTTTCTTCAGGTGTTCCTGTTAATATGTCCACCTTTATGTTGTTTTTGTTTAATGTTTTTTTATTTCTTTGTACTAAATATAATGTACATCTCTATCTTCATCTATGCATTTGAGGATATAAAGAGAGAATCTGCTCCTAGAAGCTGCAGTGTATTTGGTGTGGGCGTGTGTGTAGGTCTGTTTTCCAGGTCAACTGTTGTGTACGGAATGAGAAAATACCAATTTCCACCTGATCCCATACCTTTGATTTCATGCTGCCTTTATTTATCACGTCTTTGCGCTCACCATAAATAAATTGTCCCTTTGAATTGAGTCACTATCAGAGCAGGAAGTGCAGCAGTCACACTCAGACGAGTAATGGCAGAAAAAATTTACATTTAAGTACTTTTGAATAAGAACAGAAACAACAATATCTGCACAGCCTCTGCTTATATACTTGACAAAATCATTGTAAGATGAAATTCTGCATGTAAGTTCTGGCTTTACAAAGAAATGAAATCACTAAAAATCATCAAAATGGGCTGTGCTGGGCCATCTAAGACCCCAAGCAGAAGGAATGTCCTTAAATTGCCAGGAACATATGTCTTTTTTGTTGTCTCCTCATGTCTACACATAAAATTTCAATGTTTTTTTTGTGTCACACTTTTTTTTCTCTTTTTTTTCTGCTTTTGTTTCAAAGAAGCTCCTCTGAACTAAAAACCAATTATTTCCCACATTACAAACTACATTTGAGACAAACTGGAAGTAAAGTTTTGTTTGTGCAAACTAAAATAAAAACTTTTTTGGGTGCTGTCGTTTCACATATTTTTTTCAAAACAGAATAGTGTCTGAATACGCACTGCCAAAAGGAATATCTGACTTTTATAAACTGACTTGAATTTGAAAAATTTATCTTGAAAGATCATTTTTTAGATTTATATACTTACTGAGACTTAATCTTGTGAAGATTATTTGACTTGTTACAAAAATTTTCATCTTGAGCTCAAGATGAAAATCCCCACTGAGATATTACGACAAATTTTAAGCAATATTTATAACAAAAAAAACTACAATGTTAGGGGATGAGTATGGTAGACACAGTAACTGTTTGCCCTCAAGAAATTTGTAGTTGTTTTATGCAACATATCTATTTAGTCATTACATCTTCATAAGACCCTTATGAATATATATATACAGTACAGGCCAAAAGTTTGGACACATCTTCTCATTCTTCGCATTTTCTTTATTTTCATGACTATTTACATTGTAGATTCTCACTGAAGGCATCAAAACTATGAATGAACACATGTGGAATTATGTACTTAACAAAAAAGTGTGAAATTAACTGAAAACATCTCTTATATTCTAGTTTCTTCAAAGCAGCCACCCTTAGCTCTGATGACTGTTTCGCACACTCTTGGCATTCTCTTGATGAGCTTCAAGAGGTAGTCACCTGAAATGGTTTTCACTTCATAGCTGTGCCTTGTCAGGGTTACTTAGTGGAATTTCTTGCCTTATTGATGGGGTTGGGACCATCAGTTGTGTTGTGCAGAAGTCAGGTTGATGCACAGCTGACAGCCCTATTGGACAACTGTTAGAATGCATATAGAATATGAATATATATATATATATATATATATATATATATATATATATATATATATATATATATATATATATATATATATATATACATACACACACACACACAAATCTTAATATGAAGACTTGGACAAGCATATTCTGTTATAAGTAATAAGCATTTTAGCATTCTATAATCCTTAGATATGTTCTTATTTTAAGAAAACTCGATAAGTGCAATTTTCTTACTGCAGTGGCAGAAAATTTTCTTGAAATAAGACATTTTAACCCAATAATGAGTTTAATTTTCTTATTTTTGTACAGGCCTTTTTTGCAGTGTGTTCAAAAATCCTCTTTTTTGAGTGAGTACAACATGCTTTATGTTGCTGTGAGGGGTTGATATTTACATTTGAGATATTACGGGTTTTCATCTGTTCTGAATTGTTCATATACTGTGCTTTTAGCTGATGCTTTTGAGTCTACCCACTCAGCTCGGGTTAAGATGTTCTATCAGTGAATCCCTGGTGCTCTCTGCATTTTAAATGTCTTTTTTTTTGCTGTCATAGGGTTTGGAATGTGAGCGCTGACATCAGGATCAAGCGAATGCAATGGCAGGTTCTTGTCTTTTTGTCATATGGAACAACTCAGTATGTTTGTACATGAGGACACAGTAACATAATATGTCATGGCATAAGATTTTAATGGCACAATTGACTCACCAGCCACATTTAGAGAACTGATAATTGAAAATGGGGGCAGAGGTTCATCACTATTACCTTGTTAGGGAAATGTATTCTCTGCCTTAAACCCATTCTGGTACATGAAGAGCAGTGCCCAGGTGGCCAGGGACCAACACCAGATCTCAGGCAGTGTCTCTGTCTAGGGCAGTGACAAGAGAGTTAACCTAGCTCCTTTTCATGGTAGGGGAAAACAGAGGGGGGACATGCAAACTCCTGACAAAAAGGAACCAGCTCCAACCAAGGATTGAAACTAGGACCTTCCTGTTGTGAGGTGGTAGTGCTTAAGAACCCATATATTATGTATGACAATTACAGTTTAGGAAACCAGAAATCAGTCAGTGTTTTCAACTTCTCAGCAAGGAAGTAGCTATTGTCTGTCCAAAAAGTTGCTAGAAGTTGCTAAATGATGTCATCACTTAGTTTGCATAATTGTAGATGTCTTTTGCTTTTTGAAAACCAAGTTTCTAAGGCAGTCTGAAACAGTGGCGGCTGCTCGTCTTTCAGACATGGGAAGCTCATTGTCGGCTTACATCCAAAAAAAAAAAAAAAAAAAATCATCAAGTTATTTAAGTTATACATTGTTATATAAGTTATACTCTGTTCCTTTTAAAGAAAATGGTCAGTGACCTTATTGTACCAAGTAGGTGTCTCTTCCAGGGACTGGACCAGTGTCCTCTGAATGTCCAGCAGAGCTGGGCTGCTTAGATGGCCTTGGCCCATTGTGTTGCGGGTGTAAGACTTCAGCCTTTTTAAAGAAGAGATGCTCCTTTCACTCCAACCTAGCCGACAGTTTGATTGATTTACCTATCTACAAAACGATGTTAAACTCGAACAAGAAATGATCAAATTACGTAACTGAAACAAGAAAACGCTGAAATTATGTTAAATTGAAACAAGGAAGTACAATGAGTGTGTTTTATTTACAGTGCAAGAAATGAACGAGTAATTTTGTAGTGGTTTCTCTCTTGATTTCACAGCAGAATGTCCAACGGTATTGCACTGAACTGTGTCAGTGAAGGAGTAGATCTCAAAATAGCTGTGAATCAAACGGGATTCAGCCTTTCGACTGATTCTCCAATTAGCTCGTGGGATTCTGGCGTCCAGCCCGGCCAAGCTCCGCCCACAGCTCCATTCACCCCCAGAGACGCCTGGTGTCCAGGGGTGGAACAACATCGTGGCATTTATCCAGTTACCGTCCAGTTTTGAGGCAATGAAACAAACTGTTCCACTCAGTCCCATTGAAGCCCATAGACACCCGGGGGCCTCATGTATAAAGCGTGCGTACGCACAAAAACCTGGTGTACACCCTTTTCCACGCTCACGTTCAGATGTATAAAGAGTGAAGCGACCGTGGAAATGTGCGGTCCTTCACGCCAAGTCCACAGCTGGCGTACGCACGTTTCTAGTGCTTTGGAACCATTGGCGACACTTAGAGGTGACACTGGGAACCTGTTAATAATGTGAAAAAGGTCATTCCTCCGATTGATGTGCACATCGGAGATACACAGAAGAACAACGAACACACCGGCACGTCATCCTACTGTCAGAGCAGCACATCCACCAACAGAACCAGAACCAGAACCAATTAGACCCTGTATCCATCAATGCCAATCCTGCCCGGATGGACATTCAGCAACAGCAAAGAGACAAGGACATAAAATTCATAGGTTGATAAATATAGTGTTCATGTCTGTGAGAACATTTATTCGTCGGTCCAGTCGCTCATTGACTCCGCCGACTGTCCTCACAATGTCCTAATGTGACTTGGGTCAGCTCGGACCCATGCCGGTCGGACGGGCATCAGCAGTGGACTGTGGCGGACCGGAGGACCGGCTAACGCTGGGGAGTCAACAGAAGCCTCTGTGACAGGAGGATGGTCCTGGGTCTGACCGTCTTCTGTCTCATTGTTGGAAAATAATAAATTGAGTGATTAAACATGAGTCAAAGTCTTTGATTTCCTCTTTGATTTCCTGACATGATTACACATGAACCTTTACTTACACAAATACTAAATATATATTTATCTTGGGGGTGATCCGCATCAGCCCTGTAAGAAAAGTGTCACAATATCGGCGACTCTTTCCTCAAACAGTCTCAGTTCGTCTCTTTTCTTCTTCCGCCTGTTTCGGCCTCCGCTTCGCGTCCACCTGGACGTCATCGTCTGATCCTGCAGACAGGGGAATCCCAGAGGGAATCCCACCTGCAGACCCCGTTTATGCTGATTTGCATATTTAAATATGGGCGTGGAGAGGGAGGAGTCAGGTACTCCAACATATGCGCTCAATTCCACGCTGATTGAGATGTGTAAAGGAAACGTACTTGGATTCGGGCGTACGCACAGTTTTATACATCTGGATTTTTTGTGCGTTCGGACTTTTCTGGATTTGGGCGTACACCAGGTTTCAGTATGAAATCCACGCAAGTCTTTGTACATGAGGCCCCCGGTGTCTACGGACAAATGCACTGAGCAGAGATCGAATGAGAAAACAGCGCAACGGGAATGTATGAGAAGTGAAAAACATCGTGTCCGTTGATTTGTCATAAAGCTGATTCTGAACGAACTCGTCTGTGAGATGAACGTGTTCTAACACATTTGTAATCAATAAAATGTCAACACAACCGTACATATTTAACCATTTAATTTTCGTAATTTTAGGGGAAGCTGGGCTTCCCTTGCAGTCTATGAGAAATCGCCACTGGTCTGAAAATATGCTAAACAAAAGTGCTAAGTTGGCATCAGTGTCTTTTGGTTTTTGGGGGTCCTACATTTTTAAATTTAAGGATACAGTATATAATTTCAGATTCTTCACGATCATTGAATGTATAAATTTTAATTAATATTGACACATATGATGTTTATCAACTTAAAAAAAAATTTACAAACCAAGAAAGCTACGGTTTAAGGTAAAGATAATAAAGAAGCATCTAATTTGGAGTGAAGCATTTCAATGAACTTTGTACTCATCACATCACCAAAATGGTCACATCTGTGGCACATTTTATCTGAGTCTATGAGAGCGATTTGAAAACAGGCAGAAATCATTCCAAATGTAGTCATGTTGAAGCTACAGAGACATCCTCAGTGTCTCTGATCAGGCTATAGATAGAGACAGTTATGATGACAGCTTGTGTACGCCTTCAGTCAGTTTTACCTCAAACTCCAATTTTCTTGACTTGAAAAAATTGTCTTAAATTTCTGTCTCACCATACAGAATTTTTTCAATACAATTATCTTTCCAAAATAGAAGGGGGGACAACATAAGATGTAGTTGTGGTTTAGATCATCCCATGGATGTTTGACAGTATTGGAATAATGGAACAGAAGAGGAACTATATTTCTCAGTAGCACACCTACTCAAATGTTATTGTGTAGCTTCAGCTTGTGTCAGTGTCAGTCCTTAAGAGTGAAATCCAGTCATTCAATCTGTGCTGGTCTTTCAGTAGTGTTTTGTGTGTGTTTTTGGAAAAAAACAATTGTGTGTGTGCACTACTGGGATATCTGTCCTCTCTTCAATAACACCTTCAGGTCCTCGATGGACAAATGCTTCAGTGTTGCATCCTATTTGTTATTGTGATTTTGATTTGCCACCAAGTCATCCCTATTGTCAGGTTTAGACCACCTAAATTCAAGGAAAGACACAAGAACACACAGGAGTCAAGTATCTCTTGCTCGCGAGGAGAGTAGTTGACAGAACACTGCTCAGTCACAATGTCCCAACTAACTCTGAGGGTCCTGCCCTTGCTCTCCTCATTTATTTCATTTGGGTGTTCCCTAGTTACATGGGTGTGTTTAGTCTGAGGGTTTACATATTGATCACATTGTTAGTACATGGGTGCATGATTATTTTCCTCTTATTAAATGTCAAAACTTAATCGTCTAGACACATCTGTGTAGCCTTTGTGTGAACTTCTGCTTTCGATCAGACGACATGGGTCAACTGGTCTCCAAGGCATGGTCCCCATCCTTCGAGGTGCTTTCACTTCTGTAAAACCTGTAAAAGAACTCTAAGAGCACTTTGCCCTCATTCAACACAGCATATAATAACATCATAAGACTGGCATGAATGTGATAACTTATGTACAATTATTCTAACACCTGTACACAACCGCATCTTTGTCTGGGCATAACGAGACACAAACACACCCATGAGGCCTGGGCTGACTCGCTAAACATGGCATCATTGAATAACGCCGTAGTGTTAGCATTTATGTCCACATAAAAATCCATTTACTGATTCATTAGCTTTAGCATACTGCTAATGACTTTCTAGTGATGACTCACAAGGGACATTTGTTAGCTAGTGAATAGCCATTAAAGATATGTACTTAAAGGATGACTACTTACATGTAACAAGTGCCTAGCCTGGACTAAAGAAGCAGCAACCCTCTTTTCTCATGGGTATCACTGGTAAGTGTTCATATTATATCCTATTGTGGCTGTATGGATTTTTTTTTTTCATGTCAGCTGCTGCTCAGACACCTGCATGTTTGGCTTGAGGGAAATGAAGGTGCTGCTGTCACATGAAATCTACTGAACTATCCCTCAAGCTAATGACAATGAAGTGGTTGCTGTTAACAATTACAAGCCATCCCAGATAAACAGAGCACCAGCTGCAGAAACTCCTCATACATGGTAAGTAAGAAGTGGAATACAATCAGCAGTATCAATTTGCCAAGTCCTAATAAGAGAAATACGATTTTTTTTTAACCCTGGCTCCTGCTTTCTATTATTACAACAGACAGATGAATGTCAAACCCAGACCTGCTTAGGTGAAAGTATGCGTGCACCACACCATACCCACTTGACACCCGTGAATGTGATAAGCAGACAAGCAGCTGAATTAAATGTCATTTGCACAAACTGAGTGATTTCCAGTGACGAGGAGGAGGAGAGAGGCACAATGATATCAGCTTAATCTGGAAAGGTTTCCTCTCAGTCCAGGGTCCATTGCAGTGCTTCGGCTTGGGAGAGGAAGGGGGGCCATGAAGGTATAAAATGGTCGTTTTGCTACAGCAACACAAGCTAATTTATCATTCTCCAGGGGTCAGGCGACGCTCCCTTGGTTGTGAATTTTAATGTTGTTTTTTATGGGTCTTAATAAACTCTACTTTGCTGCGAGCGTTTATGCAGAAGAGCACAACATCCTTCACTCGGCTCATTTAGTGAGTCAAGGAGAGAGGGGGCCGGAGCCAAATTTAACCAATGGAGTCATCATTTTCTTGCGCTAATAGGACACAGTGAGGTGAAATATTGAAAGTATTGGTAATCGTATGGGAGTTATTCACGTGGTATAACCTTTAAACTGCAGTGCTGGTACTTCGTACTAAAACAACTTTCTCAGAATAAGTGATTAACACCTAAATTAATATCTCACCAGGAGTAGTAATGTACACAACATTTACAAAGAATACTCCGGCTGTTTTGCCTGGGGGCTGTTTTAGCAAAATCACAGGAAGCCAGGGGCCAGTTAATACAGACCTGATCAAAATCTTAAGACTAGTTGAAAAATAGCTAGAATTTACCTTTTGCACATTTGGATCTTAATGAGGTTTTAAGTAGAGCTACAATATACAAAAGCAAGAAGGGGGAGTGAGACAAAAAGCACTTTTAAAAAGTAATTTATTGAAAACAACAAGTAAACTGAAATAGGCTGTTTATCAGCTGATCAAAAGTTTAAGACTGCAGGCTATAAAAGCCAAAATCTGCTCAAAATTCTCATTTTCTGTCGGGCATTCACATGGTCATGCCCTCCTGATGGCTAAAGCTACGAAGCTTTCTCTTCTTGAATGTGGTCGGATCGTCAAGCTGCATAAGCAAGGCCTCTCGCAGCGTGCCATTGCAGCTGAGGTCGGACGCAGTAAGACAGTCATTCTAAATTTTTTGACAGATCCTGAGCATTATGGAAAAAAAAAGTCAAGTGGTAGACCCAAAAAAATTACACCTGCACTGAGCCAGAGAATCCGATTGACTGTCCGTCAAGACACAGGGCGGTCCTTGACCCAAATTAAGGCCCTTACTGGTGCCTGCTGCAGCGCAGTAACCATCAGATGGCATCTGCGGGAAAAGGGTTTCAAAAACAAAAAACGAATTCAAAGACCTCGTCTCCTACAACGCCACAAAACTGCCCATTTAGACTTTGCCAGGGAGCATCAAACATGGGACATTGAAAGGTGGAAAAAAGTTTTATTCTCTGATGAGAAAAAATTTAACCTTGACGGTCCAGATGGCTTCCAACGTTACTGGCATGACAAGGAGATCCCACCTGAGATGTTTTCTACCCGGCACAGTGGAGGGGGGGTGCTTTTTCATTCAGTGGAACACTGGAGCTTCAGGTGGTGCAGGGTCATCAAACGGCGGCTGGTTACGTGCAGATGTTGCAGCGGGCATCCCTCATGACTGAGGGCCCTCGTCTGTGTGGTAACAGCTGGGTTTTTCAACAGGACAACGCTGCAGTTCACAATGCTCACTTGACGAAGGACTTCTTCAGGGAGAATAACATCACTCTTTTGGACCATCCCGCATGTTCCCCTGATTCAAATCCCACAGAGAACATTTGGGGATGGATGGCAAGGGAAGTTTATAAAAATGGCCATCAGTTCCAGACAGTTGATGCCCTTCGTGAAGCCATCTTCACCACTTGGAGCAATGTTCCCATCAGCCTCCTGGAAACACTCGCATCAAGCATGCCCAAACGAATTTTTGAAGTGATTAACAAGAACGGTGGAGCTACTCATTACTGAGTCCTACTGAGAAAATTTTTTGTTCTGGTTTGGTGAGTTTTTGGTAATTTTTTGAGCGATGGTCTTAAACTTTTGATCAGCTGATAAACAGCCTATTTCAGTTTACTTGTTTTCAATAAATTACTTTTTCAAAGTGCTTTTTGTCTCACTCCCCCTTCTTGCTTTTGTATATTGTAGCTCTACTTAAAACCTCATTAAGATCCAAATGTGCAAAAGGTAAATTCTAGCTATTTTTCAACTGGTCTTAAGATTTCGATCAGGTCTGTACACATGCAATATTAAAAGATAGTCACAAATTACCAACACTCGATTTTCTTTTAACTTTTTTTTTTTTCTTTTTAATTGACTCAATTATTAACTGCAAGGTTCAATTTATAAGATTTGCACATGCTTGTGTGTTTATCATGGATCCCATTTGGACTGACCAATGAGGAGAGGGTCTCAGCTCACGGTCACAGACAGCAGGAGCAGGGTTTCTGTGCAGTGCAATGGCTCCGGGCAGCGGACAGTTTCATTTATAAGCAAAAGATAACCAGATATTTTCGTTAAGCCCAAGCTACCCAGGGCCCTTCAGAGGTCGTGGACCCCTGGGCAATTGCCCAGTTGCCCATATGGTTAATCCGGGCTTGGTAACAGTGCAACAGCAGACCTGAGACCAATTTTCAGTCATGAATATGTGAAATAATTAATAAATAAAAGGAGCATGATGAATGCATCTGACTGTAAAGGAGTAAAAGTAATTATATGTCTCAAAAAATCTGCTCAACTAAGTAGAAACTATATTGCATTAAACTACTCTGACAGATGTAAAATTTATTAAAAAATGTACCTTTTTACACGTAATGGGGCTAATGTAACTTGTTAATTAATTAATTAATTAATTAATTTGTAGCTAAGGATATCTCACCTCGAAAATCTTATTATAAATTAAAAGATAATGACTAAATTCTGGCAAATTTAATGAACTCTGTGTGGAGTTGTGGAGTGTAATGTAATGTCAACCCATATATTTTTTAAACTGCAAGTAAAGATATACCTTGTAGTCTTATAACAATGATATCTTTCAAACTAATGTAATATGCTCTCTAAAACTTGCGTGAAAAAAACAAGAATGCTCTCCTTGACGTGCCCTAACAGCGTGTTTCTGCAAGGATGTTATTGCCATGGGGCACTTTAGTGTAGTGTTATATTGTTTTACAAAGTCACAGCTTGCCATGGAGTAAAAAAATACAGCAGTTTCTCTCGACATTTCTCTCGTCTTCGTCCTCTCCTCTGGTACAGCTGAGTGAGGGTAGGAGGTGGTGCTGCACTTCACTGGTCTGTGTGTTTGTGTGTGAGGGGGAGGGGCCAGGCATTTGGGCAGAGTGCAACACAAACACAGGAACAGAGCAACAGAATCTCTGTGCAGCAAAAAAGTTAATACATTGGTTACATATTGATTAATCAGTGATACAGTATAAATGGGCTGATTAATTATGGCCTGATTAATTGGCAGGCCGATTAAATGGTCAGGGCTCTATTTGATATTGCATTGGCAGTATTACTCATAACAAATGAGTCTATTATATTTAATTATTATATTTTGTGACCAAATATGTCAGAGATATGGTGCTATGTATTCATCTTTTTTTTCTATGTATTTTTTTTCTATTTTCTATTTTTTGACCTGATTTCAATTCAGTTCAAAGTAACACCTTCCCAATGATGCTGACAATTTAAAAAGACAAGCATAAATGCAGAGCACATAACACCTAAACAAACTATAACCATATTCAGATCATTTCCAGCAATATACTGGATGTGTATGGGGTACACGGCTTGTTGTGCCTTACTGTCCTTCACCTTTGTCATGTTTCAAATTTGTTGCTGAAATAAACGAAAGTGTTCTTTATATTTTATTACAGTGGAAAGACATGTCCTCTACAGTGGGTGGCAAAGAAGAACACCAGGAGTTAAAAGGCTGTTAACCATGCGCACACGCGCGCGCACACACACACTGTTTAATTCAAATTATGGTCAAATTTTGCTCAAATTGTATTTTCGCAATGTTGTGATGTGTTTTGCAGGGCATTAAAAAAATTCCATAAACCCAAAGCCTTTAAGACTCTCAGTGTATGTACCGTGTGTAACTGTGTTCACTACTGAACCCTCTTCTTTTGAATCATTGTACGTGCATATTGTATTATGCACACATAATTCCAGATGGCATTGGGTGAAGGAAGGGTATACAAAATGAATGTATAATATAATGTAATATATATTAATAAATATGATAATACTAAAATTATTATATGTCCATGGTACACCCTGCGTAAGTCACCAGTTCATTGCAGGTTTTTCTTCTTTTTTTAACCGATGTGGTTTTACTGAAGTGAGCAATAAATTCTGGGTTGTCCCACAAAAACATGGGGGTGCCGAAATTCAGAGAAGTGTGTATATAATGCCAGGAGCATTAAAATCTGTTTTATCTTCTTTTTTATTGAAAAAATATCATAAAAAGCTACACAAATATCTTATTAGCTCAGATAACTACACAATGTAAAGAATAAATAAATAACATACTGTACATGCCACTTGATTTTTTCTTGGTTTGTAAAACCAACAATTTTATACCAGGAAAGTCCAAGAAAATCCTTTTTATGTTTTTTTATTGAAAGATTATCACTAATAGTTACAGCTCAGCTCAGATAACTAGATAATGTAATGTAATGTAATAATAAGTAAAATAACACAGCACTTGGTTTCATCTGCAGCGTCCTTAGCAATTATTAGCATTACAACAGCAGGTTTTTGACCTGACGAAAGGTTAATTGGCACACCCTTTGTAGGTGACTCCAGGTCTGTCAACCTGTCAGAATTATCTTTTACTCCAATAAAAATAAAACAACAAAAAAACCTTAGTCTTCTGCTTAACCTGAATCATAACTGAATGGGTATGTTTTATGCATAATGTTTGTAGCCTGAATTTGATTTCAAACAAACTGAATGGACCATGATAGTACTTTATAGGCTGAAAAAAGTACTTTATAGGTGGCATTAACACTGCAAACACCATAAAACTGTGGTTGATTGTCTTATTAATGTGTTTTTTTGTTTTTTGTTTTTTTTTTTGAGCAAGCAATAATTTCCAGGTTGTCTCACAAAAGAAAGTGAGTCCCAAATTCCAAAGAACATATATATAATCTCCAGGGCACTAAAATCTGTTTTATGTTGTTTTTTTATTGAACGGATATCATCAACAGTTACACATCAGCACAATGTAACGAATAAATACGAAAACTAACACGGTACTTGGTTTCGTTTGTGGCAGCATCCTTAGCAACCAGCGTAGCAACAGCAAAAAACATAACACTGTAAGAATTTTATGCTGAGACTTGAAATATTCATCGTAATAACAAATAAACCAAAGAATATTTACAAGAATGAATATTGTTAAATTTTTATGTGTATTTCTCACTAGAAATATCCTCAAAATGCTTTTTTATGTCCAAACAATCTTGAAATAATACATTTTCCACTGAGAATGAAAAGAATGGCTGCCATGTTTTTATTTTGAGAAGCCTTGCTGCCAACAGTCATGTGATCTGTTGGCCGGCCAATGGAAAAGAATAGGATAAACATTAATAACAAACATGAATAACATTTTACAATTTTCAGACCCCTAATTGACAAACGTAGCTATTTCACAAACGTAGCTATTTCACATTTTGATATGAGACTGTGTTAAAACTGCTCTGCTCGTGTATAAGTCTCTCCATGGTCTAAGGGATGGGAATTGAGAACCGGTTCTTTTTTGAGAACCGGTTCCCAGTAGCTCAATTCCTTGGAATCATTTGCCTGCCTGCTTAACAATTCTGCTTATCGATTCCGCCTTCATTGTGCATGTGCAATGACGTCACACATACACTGCATTGTTTTGGTCAGAACGTAGCCAACATGGCGTTGAGGCAGAAACGGTCTAAAAAGATGACACCGGGTCCACTTACTTGGAACACTTGCAAAGCTTCCATGCCTTTAAAAGGGTGGAATCCCTCCAATATCCTCAAACATTTGTCCACAGCATGTGAATCATTTACAGGAATGTCACGTATTTGATACTCAGCGGCGCTTGTGAATGTAGCGGCAGAGTGAACGCCAGGCTGGTTCCGGTTCCAGTGTGGGCAACAAACGTCGTAACTCCTCAAATACAAGTTTCCGAAGATAAGAAGGGAAAGGAAATGAGGTACACAACAACGGGAGACAAACCGAGCCGGGTCGAACCGGTTCCACGTAGTAGAAATGCGGCAATAGAGGAATTACCAAAGAGTCTTTCGTTTCACTTTCACTGTACCCCCCACCCCCACCCCTGAAACTGACATCCGTTATTATTTGTACATACTATATATGTTATATTTTCTGTGCAGAGATGGAAATATAAAAGACAGTTAATGCAAACACATGCGTTTGTACTCTTTTATTCCCTCACCCAATGAGAATCGATAAGAGAATCGATAAGGAATCAGATCGATAAGCAATATCGATAATGGAATCGGAATCGTTAAATTCTTAACGATTCCCATCCCTACCATGTGTGAAAGGCTAAGTACAAAGGCTGAACCCAAAAGCAAGACCACCAATAACCAGTAAGGTTTAGTGTTTTTATTAAACACTTTAACAGGGAATAATATACAACACAGAGATAATGCAACTTCTGTGAAGCCTCCGATTCCGGGGATAAACATCTGGGCTGCGGGTGAATACGGCAGATGACCGGCCTGGCCGAGCCGGGAAAACCCCAACGGAATCCCCACTAGGGACAAACAGAGGGTGGTCAAAAAACAAGCCAGGTCATACACGGATAAGCAGTCAAACAAGCTACGGTACATGGGGGACAGGCAGACTCACGGTAGTAATCCAGGCGGAGGTCGAAGCACAGGTAGTCGGTGGAGGCTGAGGTATTTAAAGGGAGCAGGCAGAGACAGAGTCGGGTACACGAACCAGGTCGAGAACAAGCAGGCAGGATAGGAACAGGCTGAATCGGTGGTCGAAGGACGAAAACAGGTCAAACACGGCAGACAAACGAACAGGATCCAAGAAACGCTGGTTAGTGAACACAAACGAGTTGTAGAGCACAAACTGGCAACTAAACAGGGGAAGACTGAGGGTTTAAATACACAGGAGGGCGGGAAGACAATGAGACACAGGTGGAGATAATCAGGGAGGAGTCAGGTAATCAGGGAAAAGGTGAACACGGTCAGGGAGAGGAAGTAAAGACAACAGACAAGACACATGAGGGAAACTTAACAAAATAAAACAGGAAATGACAAACAAAACAGAAAAGACAGACAAAGTCCAAACGCCGACATGACACCATGGTGTAGCATCAAAATAGATCTCTGACATGTTGGACTCTGAGAACAGGTCTTTTTCTGGAGCCCAGAGTCAGGACAAAACATGGTGGAGCTGCGTTTCAGTTCCATGCTCTGGAACAGTTTTCCTGACGACATGAGACAGGCCTCTACTCTGACAGTGTTTAAGTCCAAGCTGAAAATGGTTCTGTTCAACTGTGCATGTAACAACTGAGAGTATTTTTTATCTGCGCTCTTCTCTTTTACTTTATTTTAATTGATTATTATGCTATTTATGTTTTAATTGTGATTGTGTGTTTTTTACTTGTCTCTTTTACATTTTTGTAAACCACTGTGAATTGCCCTGTGCAGAGACCTGAGCACAGGACTAATATGGTTATACTTCCTGGTTCTAGTCAGGACCCAAGCAACAGCGTTCTGGATGTACATTTGTGCTATACAAATAAATTTGCCTTGCCTTGACTTGCCATGTGGGCGTTCCATGACATCTTGTTATCAATTATTACTCCAATGAATTCATATTCAGTAACACTTTCTAATTGAACCCCATCTATCTTTATTTGCCATTCTGGGCTACTTTTATGATAACCAAATATTGATACTTTTGTTTTATTTACACATTTAGAGTTCATTTATTATGATCCATCCATTTTTTTTATTTTATTGAGTTCTCCATTGACTGTACTCACAAGTTCGTTATAATTGTTGCTACTGTAGAATACATTTGTGTCATCTGCAAACAACACTAGTTTTAGTAATTTAAATATGTTGAATAAATCAGTCGAATCTCTTGTACAGAGTCATGCTTGACTGGTAACTTTAGGTGTGGTAAATAGCCTATATAAAGGCAGCAAAGAAAACGCAGAAATGTTTTTGCCAGCTCAAAAGCCACGACATACTATACAAGAGAGAATGTGCCATTGGCATGTTACAAGCAGGTCTGAGCCATGGTGAAGTCGCTCACCGTCTGAGCTGAGTGCCGGATCGGATTAGATCCCTCAGAACAAGATAGTGAAACTTGTCAGTTCCATGCGTCGTTGCTGCACTGCTTGTTTAGAAGCCAGAGGTGGACACACCCAATATTGAATGATGACACTTTCAATTTCTGAGTACCTGTATTCAATGAACTGAATAAATGTGTTAAGTTGATCACAATTTGTCCACAATTCATTCTCTAAAGTCCAATGTTTCCCTCTTTAATATGAAGGTAACCCCAAACCAGTTAATTTAATATATCTCCAAATATACATATTATTCTGACCTGCGCATTTTTAATGGAGCTAAGTGCAAAGTTGGACAGTTGAGGACCCAACACTGACCCCTGTGGGACATCACAAGCAGCACCAACTTTCTCAGATATACGCTCTGCCATTTTTACATATTGTGTTTTTAACTGTTAAGTAGCTTTTTAACCAATTCCCAGCTGTTCCTCTGATTCTGCATTTCTCCAGTTTATTGATTAAATTGAAGTGATTTATTGTATCAAATGCTTTTTTGAGGTCCATAAATATTAGGCCTGTAATGGTACGCATACTGAACCGAACCGTTTCGGTATGCACCTGTTCGGCTTGGTACATAGCTGTACTGAAACAGCACAGTATGTTGAGAACAAGAAAAACGAATGAAAGACGTCATTTGATGCGGAACTTTAAATCTGTGCAGTTCCACACAGACATATTGAGGGAGCACACATTGACCCGAAATACGAAATAGCAGCTGCTATAAGGTAAAAAAAAACAAACAAAAGCAAATATGATGTCAACCTGGAAGGAAGAGATTGAAGACCCTCTGCCATCATTACAGTCCTGTTTGGGATCACTTCAGGTTCCTGATGAAAGAACACGACGGGGAAAGAGACGTTAATAAGACGAACATTGTTTGCCACCTATGCACAGTAGTTCTCAAACACTTAAACTTGCTCTCTCTGTCTGTCTCTCTCCCACACACACACGCTGTATAACAGAGGAATAGAATCCGGGAGTTGGACGTTGAATGTATGTAAAGTTTCACTTTCGTTTTACGCCAGCGTTAGTTACGTTAGCTATGGACCACACCCCCACGTCTATTACTGCCACCCCCACACACACACACAAAAACAAAAACATTCCCCCACTGTGTTTTTGACAAATCGCACCCTGCACAAACACACACACACGCACGCACGCACGCACGCACGCACACACAAATACATGAACTGGCCTAAACAGTTTGTTAGCTGTCCTAAATAAATAATTTGGTTAATTTTGTTGTCAGTGTTGCTCTTAAGTTTATTAACAGAGAATACGAGTTTGCCCTCTTCTTAATGTTGCACTTCATGTAGAATTTTTTTGTTATTTTTATGCAGAATGTGAACTGACAGAACTGTGATTTGATTTTTGTTGTTTGTTCAAAACTACCTTTCAGGGTAAAGTGCAATACTAATGTTTAAAATGCATTTATTAATATTTTATTTATTTTATTTTCTATTTGACTTAAAGCAGCAGAATTATATTACTCCTGTTTTTCTATATTCTGTTGTCACCAAAAATTGGGGGAAAAATGTTCAAAAATTCATAATAAATGCATTAAAGACATTTTGAGGGGTTTTCTTTCTTCCCGTACCGAACCGAAAAAAACAAAAAACAAAACGAACCGTGGCTTTCAAAATCGAAAACGTAGTGAACCGAAAATTTTGAGTACCGTTACAGGCCAAATAAATATTACGACTGCACGTTTCTTTTTATCCAGTGCATTTGTTATTTCTTCCACTGCTTTGATTAATGCCATTGATGTGGTCCTTTTGGTTCTAAAGTCATATTGAGCTTCATTTATTATATGATATTTTTCTAAAAATTTAACTAAACGAGAACTGAAGAACTTTTCAAGAATTTTTGAAAACTGAGGCAGCCAGGAAATTGGCCAATAATTTGCAAAATTCTGCTTATTTTCATTTTTGCATGATGGAATAATTTTTCCATTTTTTTTTTGGGGGGGGGGGTGCAGCCAGTTTTGAATGACAAATCACCGATAACAATTTTTTATTAATGTCATATCTATATCCTGACAGTCTGTGGATCATTTACTTCTACATTTATGAACAATATCTATTATCTCTTGCTCAAAAGTTGCTGTTAAAAACATTAAAGTGAGGATTTGCATGTACAACATCATTACACTGAATAGTTCGTTGATCTGGAATTTGAGCAGCCAACTCCGGGCCATCATTCACAAAAAATGTATTGGAGCTGTTTACGAGACTTTTCATGTCATAATTTGGGCCATGCATATCTTTAAATTACTCTAGATAAATTGTCTTAGGAGATCCATGTTTTATTTAGGTGTTCAGAACATCTCAGGTTCCTTTTATATTATTTTTGTTTTCATGTACATTTTTTTTTTATATAATACAATTGCTTGCTCATTTTGATTATATGCATTAACTTATTTTTATATGCTTGTACCTTTTTTCTGCTTCATTAGTCTTTAGTTTGACAAACATTTATACAAGTTATTTTTCTTTTTGAAAGCATTTTGTATTCCTTTTGTTACCCAAGGGCAATTTGCATATTTTTTGTGGGTTTTTTTTCAAAGAACAGAAGTTCTGAAAATCCGACTCAGCACGCTAGCTGTCACTCTAATGTTGCGTTTCCACTACGTGGTACCGGCTCAACTCAACTTGACTCGACTCAGCCTTTTTGCACTGCGCTGGGTTGTGGACCTGTTTATTTCTGATACAATGCTGGATATTTAAACATGGTGGTCTACGGTGACTGACTCCCTTTTGGAGGCAGCTTCAAGTGGCCATTCAAGGAGCTGCAGGTCGTGGTACTTTCCCATTGATTTAATCTTTTAGTTCTGGAGGTTGCTGCTTTGTACTTACATGAAGTTTATGCCTGTTGTTTATTGATGCTGACAACTCCATTTCTATTATTACTTCTACAGAAATCCTACATTCATTATAAAGGGTCTATGTACTGACTTCTATGTAGAGGACATGGGTTGTTTTGGGGTTTTTTCCCCAGATAATCTTTACACTCACAAAGGTCTTCTTCAGTGTCTCTCTTCTGCTCCTCAAATGCCTAAAACCTTCTACCATTAGTTTACCAATGCAGTTAGCCAACATCAATAAATGACAAAATATACTCCAACACAAATTTCACATAACTGCTTGAGCACGCCCGAATGCTTTGTATGAAACCTCTCACTTTTAACTTTTAATAAATTCATCTGGTATGGTTCACCTTGAGGCAAGGTCTGTGCAATAGATAAATCACATATTTCACTGCATTTCTTAAACCCACTTTTAATACATTTCAATAAATATGAAGGAACTGTGATTAAAAACTCAATTTCTTAGAAAGGAGACTGTCTTACTGATAAATTAATAATAATAAGAAAAAAAATAAATAAAAAAAATAAAAATAAAATAATAATAATAATAGATTAGATTTCTGTTGCACTTTTCTGGGCACCCAAAGCGCTTTACATTATTGACCCATTATTCTTTTTTTTTTAACCTTTATTTAAGTGACACCAAGTGACATTATGTACAGTATTATACAATATTTACATTACATCATCATATTGGGGGGGGGGGGGGGGTGTTAAGATATATGGCATGTAATATACAAAAGAAACACATGCCAGTCAGTAGTATAGATCAATGTCCTGTCTTGGTTGTGTAAATGTTCTGTGTGTAGCGTAGTGTGTAAGATGTGTATGTGGTGTGACTGTTGTGATGTGGACTTCTCAAGAAGAAAAAATTTTAAAAAGTAATAGTGATAATAATAAAATAATAATAAATAAAAATCAGATTAAGTCAAACCAAATCAAATAAAGAAAAGGAAAGAAATAAAAGAAAATAAAAGTCAGGGATATGACCAAATACAATCAATAGGTAGCTGAAGCTGAGTGAGATGAGGAGAAAGGAAAAGGAGATAGATAGATAGATAGATAGATAGATAGATAGATAGATAGATAGATAGATAGATAGATAGATAGATAGATAGATAGATAGATAGATAGATAGACAGAGAGAGAGAGAGAGAGAGAGAGAGAGAGAGAGAGAGAGAGAAGAAAAGAAAAGAAAAAGAAAAAATAGGGGGAAAAAAAGGAAAACGGGGGGTTAATAAAATAAAATAAATAAGTAAATAAATGAAAATGGCCAAATGTGATTCAAAGTACAATTTATCAACATTCGATGCTATTGCCCCTGCTGCTTCACCTCGCCATCACAGCACTACTGCAGCTTTAGTTATTTAGCCTATTTATTTATTTATTTTTAAATTGTATTAATATATTTATGTTTTGCTTTTTCAATGGTGAAAATAAACTCCCAGCCTATGTTGGGAAATGTTTGTATGACAGTGTCTGTACTGTGTATTAAAAACACAGAAGGTTGTTTGTTCTCACTCCTTGCCTAGTCTCCCTCCTCATTGTGTGTGTATTGTTTTTCGCTACATGTATGTGTGCCATTTATTTATCACCATTAAAAAACATTGCACCTATTGGTGTAAAATGAATCGAATTTACAGAAACTAGGGTTGAATGTGGGAATAAGGGGCAGAACCAGGTATATGATGGCAATAGGGGCGACAGCAGCAACAACAACACCAATACCCATAGTACACTAACAACATGTAACTATTGTATTAATACTATAATATATTAAGGATGAGAATAAAGAGAATGGAAAGAAGAAAGAGAGGAAACAGAAATACATGAGGAAAAAGAGAAAAAAGAGAAAGAGAAAAAAAAGGATGAAAAAGAGAGGAAAAGATCAATACACAAGAAGAAAATTTAGAAGGAACGAAAGAGACAGGAAAGGAGAAAAATTAAAATTAAAAATAAAAATGGAAGAAAAAGAGTAATAATAATAATTTGAGCATATGTGTGTATGTAAGTGTGTGTGAAGATTATAAGAATTTGAAATTGTGAGTGGCATATGTAATTTTAATGAATAAATGATAGATATTGACTTAAGGCTTAATGATAGCAATTATGTTATTGGTGTTGAGAAGTGATTGAGGTTAATGTTGTAGTGGTTAATGAATGGTAACCAGGAATCTGTGAAGGATGTTATGTCATCATCGTTATGGCAAGCTGTTATTAGTGAGGATGTTATGTATTGGGTAATAGAATTGGTCCAATGATTGATATTAATTGAGTATTTTGATTTCCAGTTTTGCAGAATTGTTTTCTTGGCGATGGTTAGAGATGTCAGTAGGCTGCTCTTGTGTCTGGACGGCGTGGTAGCTGTTGTGGTGAGACCAAGTAAACAGAGAGAGGGGAGAAGGGGGACTCTGCAGCTCAGGATATCTGTGAGTTTCTGAGTGATGGTGTTCCAGAAAACCTGTGCAGGAGTGCATTCCCAAAGTGCATGTAGGCAAGTGTCAGTGACTCCCATGGTGCATTGTGAGCAAGTGGCTGTGTCAGTTAGTCTCATTTTTTGCATCTTGTATTGTATGACATGTGTCCTGTGAATAACTTTATATTGAATGAGTTCCAGATTGGTGTTGGATGTCACAGAAAAAATGTTTTTGCAGATTTCTGTCCAGTGTTCATCTGTGAGTGTTGTGTCGAGGTCCATGTTCCATTTTTCTACTGGTGTGTGTATTGTATTGTCTGAGCTAATGTGTCTGTATAATTTGGAGGTGAGTTTTTTTCAGTTCTTTAAAGCTCTTTATATTTTCTAACAGTTGGGGTGGGTTCAATGTATTATGGGTTATGTTAATTTTACTTTGGATTATAGATTTAATTTGTAGATATTGGAAGCTGTTCTTACTGTCAAGTTTGTATTGTTCTGTGAGCTGTCTAAATGTGATGAATTTGTGATTACTGAATAAGTGTTGCAGGTGAGTGATGCCTTTTAGCTCCCATGTATGATAGTGAAGAGGTGTGGTGTTAATATGAAAGTCTGGGTTATCCCAAATAGGGGTGTATTTACATGGTGATGTTGAAGAGTTGGTTAGTTTTAATGTTTTCCACCAGGCTGTCAGAGCTGTTGAGATGACTGTGTTTTTAAAAGCAGCAATGTTTTTTTTTAGTGTTGTGCTTAAAGATGGTGTATCTGCCAAAGAAAGGTTTATGAAGTATGACTGTTCCAGTTGAATCCATGTGTCATTGTGCGTTGCTTTTGTCCATTTAACTAAGTACTGTAATTGATCAGCCAGAGAGTAGTGGATGAAATGTGGTGCGTCTAGTCTGCCTTGACCTTTATTTTTCTGTAAAGTAGTGAGTTTGATTTTTGCTTTTTTGTTCTTCCAATAAAAGTGTATGCACAATGAGTTGAGTTTATTGAACCATTTGTCAGGAGGTGTAACCGGGATATTGGAAAATAGATAATTTAGTTTTGGGAGGATTTTCATTTTTACTGATGCTATGTGTCCAATGGGTGTGAGTGGTAAATTTGTCCAGCGTTCCAGATCCAGGGGGTTGTGATTAAGTGAAAACAACTCTGACAGCCTGGGGGAAATGTTAATACCCAGATACCTAATATTGCCAAAGTGCATTTCAGGAAGTGAGTTGAGCTGTAGAGTCCCAAGCATCATTTGAGAGTGGGAGTATTGTTGATTGTTTTGTTCTGACGCACCTGGGTTTTGTTAATTCTTACTTTACACTTTTGGGTGATTATTGCTCTCTCTTATGTTTTTTGCCTTGATAACACTTTTGTAAAATATTACGTATTTAGTGTGTTTCTTTAATAGATGGCCAATTGGTTTTCCCGCTGGCAAAGCCTATAAATTGAACCGGTGCTGGGCTCTCTCTCTCTCACCTCCTATCCTCTCCACCTCCTCCAGTGATGCCAGCGTCTGGAGCGCGCACATCGAGGCGCGCATCCGCTCCACTCCACTCCATGCAAGTTGCTGCACACCAGCGGGGCTTTTGTTAGCCTTTGTTAGATTTTCTCTTTTTGTTTGGCCAGGTAGATCTGGACGTCTTGCTTTCGCTTTTCTTTCGTTAGGGCTTATTTTGTGGTTTGATTTTTTTGATAGGGTAGCGGTGCGCTGGCAGCTTCTACGGCCCTGTATAGGGTTGGCCTGTCCAGCGCACCGTCCTTATGTTTATTTTGCCAGTCCACTCTGGTCTTTTCTTTTGTTACTTTGGGCATGGGGTTTACAAGGGGTTTTGGTTCTGCTCAATTAAAATCAGCTTGTTTTCAACAAAAGAAGAGAATCGACGAAGAACGAAAATAAATGCAATACAATAAAATATGTTCTTTCGAATTATACTCCTTGACTCCTGGTGTCCTTTGTAAATATGTTTCACCTTTTGGGTTGTAACATATTTATAGGGGCTGAGTCCAATTAGAACCCTAGGTTTGAGTCATTTGTAACCCTTTTGATAAGTTATCTTTTGTGTCTTTGATAACTTTGGGTTGTGTCACTTAGTTTTTTTCGTGACTTAATTTGTACATTTGGTATGTTTTGGACTGTTTGTGTTTCGAGTTGGAGCTTCTGTTTTGGCGTGACTGTGAGCACTTAAGAGGTCCAGCTCTTGATTTTGTGGGTATTGCTTATTTGTGTGTTAGCCTTATTGTTCTCTGGCTGCATAGATTCTAGGGTAATCATGTCTTTTAACCTAGATGAGTTTGTAGAAGCACCCACTTTGGAGGCATTTAATACATGTTAAAAGGGAAACCTTATAGCTGTTGCTGAGCATTTCAAGATAGCAGTCTCAAAACCAGTAAAAAAGGCAGTTATTAAGGCAGAACTGTTAGAGGCTTTGGTTCAGCGTGGAGTGTTCCCTACTGGCGTTATACCTAAAACTCCTCCACGTTCCCCCTCATCGCTTAATGCAGAGGAGGCATTTCGTTTAAAGGAACTTGAATTAGAATTAAAAAGGCTTTCTTTAAGGGAAAAGGAGTTAGAATATTCAAGTATTCTGGAACAGAAAAGGTTGGACCAGGAGACTCAAATTTGCCTTCACGAGGTGGACCGTGGTATTGTTCCATGACAGGCTGAGTTCGATGTGAGTAGGAATATTCGTTTGGTTCCCCCTTTCAACAAAAAAGATGTGGACAAATATTTTGTCTTATTTGAAAGGGTGGCCACTTCACTTAAAGGGCCAAGGGACGTGCGGGCATTATTGTTACAGTGTGTGCTAGTGGGCAAGGCTCAGGAAGCTTATGCTTCATTGTCAGCAGATGATAGTCTGGATTTTGACAAAATTAAAGCCGTTATTTTACGGGCCTATGAATTGGTGCCAGAGGCTTATCGCCAGAAATTTCGGAGATTGAGGAAAGATTATAATCAGACCTATGTTGAATTCGTTCAAGAAAAGGTCATTTGTTTGATAGGTGGTGCTCCTCACAAGGCGTTAAAGATTTTAATAAGCTTTGGCAGGTTATATTAATGGAGGAGTTTAAAAACTGTCTCCCGGAGAAAGTTGTCATGTATTTGAATGAAAAGAAAGTTTATGACGTGAGTAAAGCAGCCGTGCTTGTTGATGAGTATGTTTTAACGCAGAAATTGGGTTCTGAGCGCTTCAACAGATTTGATCGATCTGACACTAATGGTAGAGATTTTGTGAAAAATGTATCTACACCTGTTGAGCCTATCACAAGCTCCACAGGTGAAGTTAAACCTGACACAGTTGAATCCAAATTTTATGACAATGTGACATGCCATTACTGTAAGAAAAAGGGGCACATTGTTTCCAGTTGTCCAGTGCTTAAGAAAAAGAACAGCAAGCCTGTCGCTCTGATTAAATCATTGAGCCAGGGTAGCGAGTCTCATTTTGGTGAAAAACCCTGTGAGTATGCTGACTTCAGACCATTTATTATGGATGGGTTTGCGTCAGTGTCTGGTATGGGTGAGAGAGTTCCGGTGAAGATTTTACGGGATACAGCAGCTTCTCAATCCTTCATTCTCCAGGGGGTTTTACCTTTAAGTGAGTGCACTGCATTTGGTTTGGATGTGCCTGTGCGGGGCTTTAATATGAGTGTTATCGGGGTTCCCCTGCTCAGGATTGTGGTACAGTCCGGCCTGTGGTCCGGTGATGCTATTGTGTTTGTGCATCCTGGGTTTCCCATACCGGGAGTTTCTATGATAATGGGGAATGATTTGGCAGGAGGCGAGTGTTAGTTACACCTGAGGTGACGCCTGTCCCTGTTGTGAGTGACTGCCCTGATAAGCTTGCACAGGAATTCCTTGATGTTTTCACATCCTGCGCTGTTATGCGTGCCGCTGCTAAGCGTGAGAAGCAGCAGAAGAATAATGATATTGATTTGAGTGACATGTTTTTGACTGGTGCTTATGTTAATGGTGGAGTTTTGGGTAATGATGTAGAAGTTTCGTCTAAGGACGTGTCCAATGCTGAGCATCTCACAATGTCACGACAGGACATGTGAATAACATAATGAACAAAAGAAAGATGTTACTTTGTCCTCATTATTTGAAAAGCTGATGAGTGTCGAAGCCATAAAGTCTATGTCTACTGCTTATTTTCTGAGTGATGGTGTTCTGCTGCGTAAATGGCTGCCTAAACATGTGTCCACAGAGGACGAGTGGTGTAATGTGATGCAGATTGTCATTCCAGTGCCATACCGATCACAAGAATTGTCTCTGGCACATGACAGTCCTTTTTCTGGTCATTTGGAGGTTCGTAAGACATATGACCGCATTCTGCGCCATTTCTTTTGGCCGGATGTAAAGAGAGATGTGTCATGTCATGTACGGTCATGTCATGTGTGCCAAATGGTGGGAAAACCCAACCAGACCATACTGCCGGCTCCGCTGTATCCCATCCCCGTTGTTGGTGAGCCGTTTGAGCAGGTTTTGGTAGATTGTGTGGGTCCTCTTCCCCGTACAAAATCCGGTAATAAGTTCCTATTGTCGATCATGTGTGCATCAACCCGTTTTCCAGAGGTATTTCCCCTGCACAAAATCACTACTCCAGCCATAGTAAAAGCGCTGACAAAGTTTTTTTTCATTGTTTGGTATGCCGAAAGTGATCCAAACGGACCAGGGTAGTAACTTTATGTCTCATTGTTTTGTCCAAGTGTTAAAGCAGCTAAACATCAAACGTGTTTTCCAGCACGTATCATCCCGACAGCCAGGGCGCACTTGAACACATCCACCAGACACTTAAGTCGATGTTGTGCACCTACTGCTTTGAGTGTGCAAAGGGATTGGGATGATGGTGTTCCTATGTTGATGTTTGCTGTTACAGAAGTGGCCCAAGAGTCACTAGGCTTTAGTCCATGTGATCTCGTTTTTGTGCACACTGTGCACTGGTTAAGTGGAGAGAAAAAACAAAATCTTCTGGATTTTGTTAGTTTGTTTCGTTCCGGGTTGCACCGCGCATGTGAGCTTGCTAAAGAAAATCTTGAGAATGCACAAGCAAACATGAAAGGGTGGTTTGACAGACAGGCTAAAAGCAGGGAGTTTAAGCCTGGTGACAAAGTGTTAGTCCTGTTACCGATCCCTGGGTCCTGCTTGCAGGTGCGTTATAGTGGCCCTTATGTGGTGAAAAACAAAGTGGGTGAAAGGGACTATGTAATTTTCACCCCAGGCCAATGCCGTGCAATGCGTCTTTGTCATATTAATATGCTAAAGCCTCACTTTGAGCGGGAGGGGTCATCTCCTGCACTGTGCACCAGTAATGTAGAGGAATCCTTCTGTTCAGTTAGCGCTGAGGGGCCTGAGTCTGAAGTGTTTGTCCAGGCGCTGTCTAATAGCTGTGGTGCTGAACGCTCTCTGTCAGGTAACAGCTTTGACATTGGGATGTGGGAGCTGTCCACTTCAGCACCACCTGACAATAACAGCGTGTCGGTGGCTTTGACTCAGGGAAAGTTTTCGAACTCGGTGGTGCTGCAGAACTTGCCTGTGTTGCTTGCTCATCTTTCCGAGTCTGAGCAGGCAGACATTGTTGAGATGATCCAGTCTTATAAGTCACTGTTTGCTGATGTCCCGTCTCAGACGCATGTGCTCAGTCATGATATTGACATGGGTGACTCGAGACCAATTAAACAACATCCATATTGTTTTAATCCCGACAAAAGACGTCGTTTAAAAGTTCAGGTAGACTACATGCTACAGCATGACATAGCTGAGACAAGTTGCAGTGCGTGGAGTTTGCCATGCCTGTTGACAATAAAAGCCAATGGTGAGGACCGACTTTGCATGGATTTCAGGAGAGTCAATGGGGTAACTAAGCCTGATTGTTATCCACTGCCAAGGATGGAGGACTACGTGGATCATGTGGGCGCAGCGAAATATGTCACTAAATTAAACTTGCTAAAGGGATATTGGCAGGTCCCTCTGACAGAGCGCGCCAAAGAAATATCTGTGTTTGTTACACCTAATGACTTCCTTCAGTATGAGCTCATGGCTTTTGGCATGTGCAATGTGCCAGCCACTTTTCAGAGGCTTATGCATGTTGTTTTATGTGGTTTGTCTTTTTGTGAACATTTGAACATGTCTTTATGCGTCTGAGAGAGGCTGGGTTGAAGTGGATTTATACTAGTAATTTATTTTACCCATATTCTTATATTCATCCATACTTTGTTATATGTGAACTCTGCACACACTTTGTCTCTGTACAAGGTTCATGCAAGTTGTGAAGAGCCATCTTACTGGGGCAAGGCTTCTTCCAGGATGCAGTGGCACCAGCTGAGATACGACTTATCTAGCATTTCCGTAAACATGTACAAGTAAGAGCTCGGCGGTCTCCTTGAAAAAGGCTGGTCACAAAGAGGTTTCTCTGTATTATTCCAGCCACTGACAGCTGTGAGTGTTTGTTTTTACCCCGTGTGCCAAATAAAATCCTTTTTTGAGACGATCCCTTTGTTTCACTTGATTTTTGTGACACCGGCATTGACAGTGAACCTTTCAAAATGTGAATTTGGCCAAGCCACCGTAACATATCTTGGAAAATGGGTGGGGGGGAGGTCAAGTGCTAAAGCTAAAGTCGAGGCCATCCTCGCTGTCCCTGCTCCCACCAATCGTACTGAGCTTCACCGGTATTTAGCAATGGTGGGCTACTACAGGGGCTTTTGTAAAAACTTTTCGTCTGTGGCGGCCCCGTTGACTGACCTCTTGAGCCCTAAAGTTGATTTTTGTTGGACTGATGCCTGTCAGTCTGCATTTGACCACACTAAATCTCTTCTGGTGAATGCTCCTTTACTCGCAGCACCTTGCTTTACTAAACTGTCTAAGCTGGCTGTTGACGCATGTGACGCAGGCGTAGGCGCCGTTCTCCTGCAAGAACATGCAGACGGGGTAGAGCATCCAGTGTCTTACTTCTCTGAAAAGCTTGACAAACATCAGAAGTGGTATTCCACCATTGAAAAACAGGCGTTAGCTTTGGTTATGTCCCTGGAGCATTTTGAAGTGTATGTTGGCAGCTACAATGTGCCTGTCCTCGTTTATATGGACCATAACCCTTTAGCGTTTTAGACTGCATGCGAAATAAAAATCCCAGGCTGATGCATTGGTCTCTTCGGCTCCTGCCATTTAACATTAGTGTTAAATACATCCATGGTAAGGACAACGTTATTGCTGACGCACTGTCACGCCTGCAAAAGTAAGTAACCAACGAACAAAGGCTTTGCACTGAAAAGTTTGATTGGTGGGATCTTTTCCCCTTTTTTGTAGGTTGTATCATCACACATTTTCATTGACTCTGGGTGGGGGTGTTATGTTCTGACGCACCTTTATTTTTCCACCCTTTGTGTTTTGTGGGTTTTGTTAATTCTTACTTTACACTTTTGGGTGATTATTGCTCTCTCTTATGTTTTTTGCCTTGATAACACTTTTGTAAAATATTACATATTTAGTGTGTTTCTTTAATTGACGGTCAAATGGTTTTCCCGCCGGCAAAGCCTATAAATTGGACCGGCGCTGGGCTCTCGCTCTCTCACCTCCTGCTCTCTCCACCTTCTCCAGCGATGCTGGCATCTGGAGCGTGCACGTCGAGGCGCGCATTCGCTCCACTCCACTCCATGCAAGTTGCTACACGCCAGCGGGGCTTTTGTTAGCTTTTCTCCTTTTGTTTGGCCAGGTGGATCCAGACATCCAGTTTTTGCTTTTCTTTCGTTAGGGCTTATTTTGTGGTTTGATTTTTTTGATAGGGTAGCGGTGCGCTGGGAGCTTCTACGGCCCTGTATAGGGTGTGCCTGTCCAGCGCACTGTTCTTACGTTTATTTTGCCGGTCCACTCTGGTCTTTTCTTTTGTTACTTTGGGCACGGGGTTTATACAAGGGGTTTTGATTCTGCTCAATTAAAATCAGCTTGTTTTAAAGAAAAGAAGAGAATCGACGAAGAACGAAAATAAATGCAATACAATAAAATATGCTCTTTCGAATTATACTCCTTGACTACCGGTGTCCTTTGTAAATATGTTTCACCTTTTGGGTTGTAACATTGATTTGTTCCAGTTGATGCTATAATCAGATATGGATGAGAATGTGTTAATGATTTTGAATGTTTCCTGCAGTGATTGTTGGGGAGTTTGTAAGTAAAGAAGAATATCATCTGTGTATAAACTGATTTTGTGTTGTGTACCTGAGACGTTGATTCCTTTTATGCTGTTAGTCTGATGTATTGCATTTGCAAGGGGTTCTATGAAAAGTGCGAATAGGGAGGGAGAGAATGGGCATCCTTGTTGTTTGCCCCTATACAGTGTGAATGTGGGAGAGGTGATACCGTTAGTAGAGACTGTGGCTTTTGGTGATGTGTAAAGTGTATTAATCCAGTGAATGAATGATTCCCCGAAGCCAAATTAATGAAGTATATGAAGTAAGAATGTCCAGTTTACCTTGTCAAATGCTTTTTCTGCATCAAGTGACGTTATGATGGTGTTGACATTTGATTGTTGAGAGATGTTACTGAGGTTGAATAGTCTACGGAGATTGTCGGATGAGTTTCTGTTTTTGATGAATCCAATCTGATCTGGGTGAATTAATACCGGAGTAACCTTTTCTAGCCTGGAAGCGAGTGCTTTTGTGATGATTTTTAAGTCAGTATTAATTAGTGAGAGGGGCCTGTAGCTAGTGGCTTGAGTTGGGTCCTTATCCGGTTTGAGTAATAATGTTATAGCTGCTGTGTTCATATGGGGTGGAATTTGGGAGGTGTTCTTGATTTCAGTTACTGTTCGGATGAAAAGTGGGGATAATAGAGACCAAAACTGTTTATAAAATTCAGGAGAATAACCATCAGGACCGGGGGCTTTGTTATTTGGCATCAGAAGGAGGGCTTTGTGTAGGTCTTGCAATGATAAGGGTGAGTCTAAGAAGTTTACCATGTCTGTGGAAAGTTGCGGTAGATTAATGGTTCTGAAGAATGCTTGTATGTTGGTTGGGTTGGGTTCATTTTCTGAAGAATATAAGTTTTCATAAAATAAGCGGAATGTATTATTGATTTCATGTTGGTTGTGTGTGAATTGATTTCCTGAGGTCTGTATTGATGCTATCATTGATTTATCTTTTTTTCGGTGCAGTAAGTTTGAAAGGTACTTAGCAGATATGTTATTTTTTTCCACAAGCTCGTACTTAAGTTTTTGTAAAATAAAGTTGTTTTTTTCCTGTAGGATTTTATCTAGTTGCAGATGGACATTTTTTATTTCATTTGCATTGTCTTCTGTGTTTTCTGATAGGATTTGGATTTTTTCTTGTAGTTGTTGCTCTAATTTTGTTTGGTTTTTCTTTTTATAACTTGAGTATGAGATAATTTTCCCTCTTATGTATACTTTGGCTGTTTCCCATAATGTTATTGCTGTGGTCTCTGGGGAATCATTCAGCTCCATGAAGGAGGCCCACCCTCTCTCTGTCATCTGATTGAACACTGGGTCTTTAAGAGGTGTTAAGACGCCATCTAAAGGAAGGTTTGGTATTGTATTGAAACTGAAGTGTGAGGCTAACTGGTGCATGATCGCTGATGGAAATGGGGTGAATTTTGGTGTCTTTTACATTTGATAGAAGAGTATTACTCAAAAGTATATTGTCAATTCGTGAGGAGGAGTTGTGTACCTGTGAGAAATGTGTGTATTGTTTTGTGTATGGATGTGACACTCTTCAACCATCGCCAAGCCCGAATTCCTGCATGTATTGTTTTATTATGTTAGTGGAGTGCCAGTGTCTGTTACTTCCAGTGGTATGTGAACGGTCAAGGTTAGGGTCTAATACTGTATTAAAATCTCCTGCTAAAATTATATTGGATGTTTCATTTATTTTGGAAAATATGTTATGAAAAAAAGACGGATTGTCATTATTAGGTCCATATATGTTAATTATTGTCATGTTGTGATTGGATAGGTTGCCATTGATGATAACATAACGCCCCTCCGGATCAATTATGGTTGAGAGATGCTTGTATAGTAGTCTATTATGTATTAAAATTGATACTCCTCGCTTTCTGCTATTAAAGGTGGATGAGTATATATTGATGAAATCTTTAGATTGTAGATGGTTTAAATCTGTATTCGTTAAGTGTGTTTCTTGTAGAAAGCATATGTCCGGTTTTAAGTGATGAATATACTTAAATATTTTGTTTCTTTTTGTGTCCTAATGCCACGCACATTCCATGTGACAAGTGTTAATGAATTTTGTGTTTGTGTGTGCATGTGTTTGTGTGATATGGGATGAAATAAGCATGACCAGGACAAGAAGACGGAGTCAACTAAAATAGAACAGATAAACCAGTTAGAATGTACATTACAAAGGAGTGATATTGAGATAAAGTGATTGGGGGGATTAGGGGGACAGTGAAGAATGGGGTTATAGTCCATGTTCGGGAGGGGTGGCGTTGATAGGAGACTGGAGCAAATTTCGTCAAATTAAACTTTTTTTTTTCCAGAAAAATAAATATTACTACGGTTGGTGAAACCAATCATGATGCAGTAATACTGTATAAATAAAAAAATCAAAAATAGATTTGCACCCTTCAACACAAGTAGTTTAGAAATATTGTGTGCATGTTGTGTACCTGAATTGCTGGGTGATGGTAGTTGATCAGAGCTGGAGTCTACAGATCTGTTGCTCAGTTGGGGCTGATGATGTGTTGGTTGGGGTTGACTGATGAATGAACTGCTAGTGGTTGGTTCTTTGTCATCTGGTTCTTCCTCTTGACCCTGTGCTCCTCCTTGCACATATTTCAGCATTGATCCAGCATATTCTTTGCAAATACAAAGAAAGGGGATTAGCATAGAGAGAGAAACATTCCCAAACATTAAGAATTTTAAAAAATATAATACAGTTTAAACATTTAAAACTGGAGTCATGTAGCTCTCCAACCCCTTACCACAGCATGTCTTGATCTTTAAACATGGACTTCTTCTGAAAGCACTATATGCTACTGTTTAAATGGAAAGCTGCAGGTTGGGGGTGGGCGGGGTGCGGTACCTGGGCCCTGGGATCCGGGTGCTGCCCCTCCCGGGGTGGGGGGGGAACCCGGCATGCGCCGGGGTGTCTGGGCTGGCCTGGACTTGCCGCTGCGGGGGTGGGCGGGTGCGTGCCCCGGTGTCTGGCTGGTGCATGGGAGTCCTGGGGTGGGGGAGTGTGTATGTGTGTGCGTGTGTGTGTGTGTGTGGGTGTGTGTGTGTGTGTGGGTGTGTGTGTGTGTGTGTGAGAGAGAGAGAGAGAGAGAGAGAATGTGTGTGAGTGTGTGTGTGTGCACGCGTTTGTTTGTAGGGGTGGGTGGGTCGGTGTGTGTGAACGAGTGCTCATGCGTGCATTAGAGTATGAATGAGGGATTGTGTGTGCAAGTCTGTGTGTGCGGGTGTGTGGGGGAGCTGATGGAGCAGGTGTGTGGGTGTGGATGTACATGTATGTTAGGTGAATGAGAGAGGGTTGTGGTGTGGTGGCGGTGGGGGAGGGGGACTGCAGGTGTGCCTGGGGGGTTGTGGGGGGTGGGGGGCGTCGCTGGGGGTTCTCTCGGGGTGCAGTGGTGGGGTGCAGCCGTGGTGGCGATTGGGACCTGGGGCGGGCGCGCTGGTCGCTGGGTCTCGTGCTGCGGGGTGGCACTGTGCCGGTGATCGCTGCATCCCTACTGCATGTAAGACTGGGGAGGTGTGGAGTGTGGTGGGTCCCTGCGCCTGTTTGAGGGGCTTTGGGGTGGCTAATCCCAGGTCCGTGCTCCCTCGACTGCATAGGATGATTGAGTGCGTGAGTGGCCTCTGGGGGGGGGGGGGGGGGGGGGGGCGGGCTTTCTGGCTGCGGTCGTTGGGTGCCCGGGGTCTCTGGGCTACCCCACTCCTTGGCGGCCCCTGCCTGGGGACGGGTACTGGGGAACGGGGGTGCTGAATGCCGGCTGGCTCGTCTTCTGGGAGGAAACTTCCTCCCAGTCATACTATCCCCAACCCCTCGCCTCCCCACCCCCCTCACGCAAAGCACGTAGGGTCTTGGGGAGGGTGCACATCCTGAGGGGGTACGGCAGGGGGGGTCACTAAAACGGCCTCCCTCTGTGGTACCCTGGGGTGGCTAACTCTTCAATTTTAATTACACCCACCCACAACACAACACACAGAAACACTAACACCACACATTCACTTTTGGGGGGCGGGCTGCATGGCGCCTGGTGGGCGGTGCCACGCCGGTGGGTGAGGCTGCCTGTGTGGTGTCGCCCTCAGTGGTGCGCAGTTATGCTCCTCAGTTTTAATTGGTTGCATACACACCTCACACTTCAAAACACTGATAGGTGGGGAGGCGAGGGGGAGGGGGGGTCTTCCCACTCCCCTGTTTCCTGGATGCCGTCTGGGGCGGGGGGCCCCGGGGGAGGGGGGCTGGAACATTGGCTTGGGGCTCACCTGGCTGCATTGCTTGGGGGTTGCCGCCCTCTGATGAATGATGTGTGCGCATGGGAATTGTGGTCGGGGGGGGGGGGGGGGGGGGGCGCTGGGCTAGCCGCTCTCTTGCCCGCCGCAGGTCATGTTGGGACCGGGAAAGATGTGTGTTGGGCATCGGGGGTGTGGCGGTTGCTGGCGGGGTGGTGGACCGCGGTGGGGTTCCTGGCGGCTGGTGTTGCCGCCCTGGGCTGCGGTTGGTGCTGGGGCTGCGCTCGGGTGCCGCGCCTTGGGGGGACTCACAGCGGTGCTGCTCGCTGCTGGGGGGAGCGGCACTCCGGATACGCGTGTCTGGTGTGTGCAGGTGGGTGGGAGGGGCTGTTGATGGATGTGGGTACATGTGTGGGTATGTGTGTACATGTAGATGTGTACGTGTGGGCGTGCATGTGGGTAGGTGGGTGTATGGGCATGGGTGGAGGTGTTTGTGGGTGTGCGTGTGTGTGTGTGTGTGTGTGTGTGTGTGTGTGTGTGTGTGTGAATGGTCGAACATGTGGGATGGGTGGTGTGTATGTCTGGGAGTCAGTGGGTGTGTGTGTGCATATGCTTGTGTGGGTGAGTGGGGGACTGGGGTGTGTGTGTGGTTTGGGGGTTGGGCTTGGTGGGATGGGGAGGTGGGCCTCCGGGCCCCCGGGGCGCTTGGCTGTGGCATCGGGGTGCGCACTGGCCTGCAGTGGGTGGCGGTCTGGGCCGGCCTGGCCGCCCAGTGTGCTGGGTGGGACCCCTGCCCGGGGAGATGGGGCTGGGGTCCCTGGGCTCGTGTGGCTCGGGGGCCGGTGCCTTGCCTGCCCCTGGGTGGCTGGCCCCCGGCAGGGGGGTGGCGGCTGGCGTCCCTGGCGTCCTGGGGCCTGTGCTCGGCTGCTGTGGGGCCTCTGGTGGGTGGGTGGGGGGGGGGGGTGGGGGGGGCTGGATCCCCCCTCTCTGTGGTGTCTGCTGGATGGTCGGGCCTTGGGGCCCACTTGGTCGGTCCCTGATCCTTGGAGGGAGTGCGGTTGCGGTTGCATGTGTGTGTTCTTCACCTCAGTCTGTTTGCCTGGTTCACTCTGTCACAGCAGATGAATGTGAACAATTGATGTCGTGTGGATTTGTTTCTGGTATTATTTGTTATAGGTATTATTTGTACGAATGTGGTATACGACATTTTGTTCATGCTTTGTTATATTCTTCATTTCATAGGTCTTATGTATCTCATTGTTGTGTTTTTTTTGGGTTTTTTTGTAGTTTTGTTTCTTTTGTTTTGTTTTATTTTTTCTCTCTCTCTTCTGCCCAGTTTACGCAGTTCTGGTTGTAGTTATTGTCACCATTATAATTGTCTCCATGGTTGTTGCTGTTTGTATTGTTGATACTTTCTTGTGAGGGTCTTCTCCACCTTCTTCTTTCTTGTTCTCTCCCCTTCTTCTACCCCCCCCACCCCCACCCCCCATGTCAGGTCCGGCATCAAAATGTGGTTCAACAAAACTCATAATAAACACAGTAGAATGTCAAAGGGCGCTTCATATACTTTATGAAGTTACCCTTGGCAAAGCAAATTTGTTCAGCACCAAAAGGAACCGGACTACTATTCTACTGTTAGAATGCTGGACAAGACAAGTAGGAAAAAAAAAAAAAAAAAGTAGTGTGAGATACTCCCTGGTAAAATGTCCAAATAAAAGAGGATGCACAAGCAAAGGTGTTAGAAAAATGGGCAATGATGACTGGGAGTACAGTTGGTGTCGGCTGCTGCCTTATCGGTACAGACAGCTGCCTGTCAGCCAGCTGAGCCCAATTAGAGAAAAAAGAAAGAGAAAAAGAAGAAAAAAAAAAAAAAAAAAAAAAAAAATGGAAAGCTGCAGTTTGTTGTAGTGGAAGGAATGCAGTTGAATCTAATCTATTTAAATTTTACTTAATCTAATGTAAATCATATTATAATTAGTCCAATTATTGGTTCGGGATACATACTGTATTCCATCATAACATCATTCTTAATCTATTCTGATATAAAAATGTAGAGGAGTCAGCCAAAGCAAAAATTACATATCAGTGTTAAAAATATTTTATCAATGAATGTTTAATGCAAACCTAATGCTAACAAGTTGCCCTCAGAACTTCATAGTTTTTTTTTTGTTTTGTTTTGTTTTATTATTGCCCTTGCCACAGCATTTGCAGAGTGATAGTGACGATTCCATCTCCTAGTTCATCATATCACATTTATTAACATGTAGCCTTCACACAGCATTGTCAAAAGTTCATAAAATATGTTCTCAAATAACAGCCGCTGTGCTAGTAAACTTTGATTAATCAATGCCTGGTGAAACACTGATGGCTTTGTCACTGCAAGGTAGATATGTTTGGTCTGAAGCAGAGGGAACAGCTATGCCCATTTTATGGAAGCCACCACCGCTGCCGCCGCCGCCCCCTGAGAACACCAGACTGCTACGCCAGCCACCATGCTGGTTTGTTTACATCTAGCTACCACAATTCCTTGCATTCAGGCAGTTTGGCTTGACTTGCCTGGAGCATTACAAAGTCATGAGTCGTGGTTTGAAGTCGTGACTTACGGGCTAAAAAACCGTCCTGGAACGCAGCATATGTGTCGCTCTCTACTTCCCACCCTTCTCCCCCCTCCCCCAATCTCTCTGTCTCTCTCTGTCTCTCTCTCTCTTCCTTTACCCTCTCTCTGTAACCCTCTCTGTAACCTCTCTAACCCTAACCCTAACTGGCAGATGACCATCCTCCAGGAGTTGGGGTCTGCCTGAGGTTTCTACCTGTTAAAAGGAAGCTTTTCCTCACCACTGTCACCAAGTGTGAGGATTCTGTTGGGTTTCTGTAAATTGGCTTGAAAGTCTGGTTTCAACCAGCTTTATATGTAAAGTGTCATGAGATAATTTTTGTTATGATTTGGTGCAATATAAATACAATTTTATTGATTGCTTGATTATCAATAAATTACATCAGTTTTATTGCTTGTATGAGCAGCTGAGAGCAGTAGCTTTCATACAATCACATAATGATGAACTGTCCCTTTAAGTGACCACACCATTCTTAAAGGGGAAGTCAGGGGTCACATTTTGCCATTGACCCATTTAAGCTGGAGGAAGTTCAGTGTGATGAGGGTATAGATTTCCATGCAGGCCTACTGACTTGTTCATCGAATTTTAAAAGCTTAAGTGGCACCATTTAACACCGGGGTTAACTTGTCACATGACACTTCTTGCCTCTTCTGTCTCACTCATCCCCAAGCTTTTATCCACACAGACAATTAACACCCATCGCTAAGAGTATTTATCTGCCTTTAGACACAACAGCAGCTACGTGTCCCTGGGACATAAACAAAGAGGACACTCAGAGAGCATGCTGAATACTCATATAAGGAAAAGGACAAATGTATATTTTATTCGGGCACCTGATGTAATAGGCCTGAAGTCAAGAGCAAACCTGCTTTAGACATCAATAAGAATACTGTAGTCTAGGCTGGCCTTCAATCAGATGCATTTGTTTTGATAGAATAAAACACAATAGGTGCATTTTAAAAGGGGAAATAAACAGGAGTTGAGCTGCTGCACACTGATTGTGTGATTGTCTTATTTTGTGATGAAGTGCAGGGAAACTCATTAATAATGCAGGAGCACTGTAGCTTATTTTCTGTCTTGCATGCACTGTATTGGTGACCCCATTTACTCGGGGTTGAGTGTCACCCATAGGGTGTAACACTCTCTGCAATGAATAAGAAAATGTGGAGACAAACTGCAGTTAGTTTCTCTGTTTTAATTGGATTTAAAAAGAATTGTTGCATGAGACCATCCTTTTTTTTTTTTTACTGTTTTCCCAGGTGTAAGCACCATTTTATTAAGCTGATAATAATTTCATTATTGTGTTTATTTTGTATTATTTCATGTTTGTATGTTTGCTTAACAGGAGCAAATTTATTATATGGTCATTTAGGGAAGCACAAAGATTTATATATATGTTTGGACACAAGGGGGCTACATGCACATGATTTGTTTGAAGAATACCTGTTCCATCATTTCCTTTGACTATGCTAATAAAGAAGATGGATGTCGGAGCAACATAGTCGTTTCAATGTGTGCAGCGAGGTAAAAGCAAGAATTAGGAAACCAAAAGAACAGCAAAGACTTGCCTCTACATTAAGTAAAGTGACTCTGCTCAATGAGAAGACAAAGCTTCAAGTGCAACGGAAGAAGGAAGCTACAGCTGTGGTAACTAATGAAAATAAGATAAGAGAGGAGAGATAAGATAAGTTGCGATGTTGTAGATCTTTTTAAGATGGCACCGATTTAGAAAGCAATGCATGCTTTGTGTTATGGAGTACTTTGTCGGAGCTGTTGTTGAGTTATAAGCTACGGTAAAATGAACAAGATGGCGGATGACGACATGCTGGAGATGGACGGTGCATGCAGTGTTGGTGACAGCCACAAGAGGGCACCAAAGTACATGGAAAAGGGCTGGAAACGCATTTACACAGGCAAATCAATATAAGAAGAGCAAAGCTTTCCCAAGTAACTGGAAAAATGAACAAAATAAGTGCTCAAATGGAACATAAAGTACCACCAGATATTGTTGATGAGCATTTGAATGAGTTTTCAAAACTTCAGAATGACTTTGTCCTGTCAAATGATGAAGGGCTGAAACTTCTGTCAGAAGCTGAGAAAGAGGCTAATCAGACCTACTGGTTCCTTCCAAAAAAAGAAACTTTTCAGTAGTTTTGTTATTGTTGTTGAAAAATGGACTATTATGGCAAGGCAGCAGTACCAGAACAAGAGGGACAGAACGACATGGGACCGGACAATGCGGGACAGAACGATGTGGGACAGAACATCGTGGGACTGGATGACGTGGGACCAGATGACAGCGCATCGATGACAACTGGATCAATCCCGAGGCGATCAGGTTCCTGTTTGACCCAAAGGAGTCACAGCAGCTGTTTGTCGTCTACATCATCAGCACGTCACAAGGAACAAGCGGAAAGAGCTGCTTTACTTGCACAAGCAGCAATGTTAAAACAGAAACAAGCATTGGAAATGGAAGAATTAAGGCTGAAGGCTAAGAAACAGCAGTTAGAACTTGATATGGCTATTGCTGCATCTACTACAAAGATAAAGGTATTGGAGGAGTGTGAGTATGCACAAAGTGAAAAGTCAAGTGTAATGCATCAAAGCACAGGTTCACACAGTAGTTACAAGCAACATGGTTTATCAACAGTTGTAACTCATGAACCACTTAACACTCAACAGTTTAGTACGTCACAATGCCATATTAAAGAACCCCCTACACTACAACAAGACAAGGACACCACAGTTAATCTGCGTGAAGTAATGTTATAACAAAATGATATTACAGAGATGTTAGTTAAAAAAACAAAGACTTTCAAACTCACCTCAAAGAGATGTTCCCATTTTTAATGGTGGCCCTTTAGAGTTCAAACCATTTCTTAGAGCCTTTGAGAATACAGTTATTAATAATACTGATAATTACAGTGACCGAATCTATTATCTTGAACAGTTTACACGAGGTGATACAAGAGACAGTAGACAGCATAACGCGCAAGTCTGTAAAATCAAAAGTGGTAAAATACATTCATTCATTTTCTGAACCCGCTTTATCCTCACTAGGGTCACGGGGGTCGCTTGGAGCCTATCCCAGCTACATAGGGGCGAAGGCGGGGTACACCCTGGACAAGTCGCCAGTTCATCGCAGGGCTGACATATAGAGACAAACAATCACTCTCACATTCACACCTATAGGCAATTTAGATTAACCAATTAACAGTGCATGTCTTTGGATGGTGGGAGGAAGCCGGAGTACCCGGAGAGAACCCACGCAGACACGGGGAGAACATGCAAACTCCACACAGAAAGGTCCCACCCCCTGTCGACTGGTGTTGGAATCGAACCCAGGACCTTCTTGCTGTGAGGCACGAGTGCTAACCACTGCACCACCGTGTCGCCCCAATATGTATACATATATATATATATATATATATATATATATATATATATATATATATATATATATATATATGTATATATAAAAATGAAAGTGCTAACACTGAGGTAAAAATCCAACTGAACACAGAAAAAGTAAAGGGCTGACAAAAAAATCAATAAATAAATAAAAAAAAATCAGTCCTGAGTGAGTGGGGAAGCCCCACCTCCACTTCTTTGTGGCGCATGCTTTAAATGCTCTGAAGCATGTGTCCTTATGAAGTCCTCAGTTGCCGTGTTATCAAATTGCATGACTCCATCTGCACAAGTAGAAAAAGACAAATGACTAGAAATATGCAAAGGCAAACTGTAGTCATACGCCAAGTCCAGTGGCGGCTGCTCGTCTTTCAGAAAGGGGAAGCTCATTGTCGGCTTACAACAAAAAAAAAAAAAAGAAAAAAAAAGTCAAGTTATTTAAACATACATTCGGCCCTCCGTTCCTTTTTAAGAAAATGGTCAGTGACCTTATCGTACCAAGTAGGCGTCTTTTCCAGGGACTGGACCAGTGTCCTCTCTGCTTAGATTTCCTTGGCCCATTGTGTTGTGGGTGTAAGACTTCAGCCTTTTTAAACTAGAGATGCTCCTTTCACTCCAACCTAGCCGATAGTATGATTGATTTAACTATCTACAAAACGATATTAAACTCAAACAAGAAATTATTAAATTATGTAACTGAAACAAGAAAACAGTGAAATTATGTTAAATTGAAACAAGGAAGTCCAATGAGTGTGTTTTATTTACAATGCAAGAAATGAACGAGTAATTTCGTAGTGGTTTCTCTCTTGATTTCACAGCAGAATGTGCGACGGTATTAAACTGAACTGTGTCAGTGAAGGAGTAGATCTGAAAACAGCTGTCAATCAAACGGGGTTCAGCCTTTCGACTGATCCTCCAATCAGCATGTGGGATTCTGGCATCCAGCCTGGCCGAGCTCCGCCCACAGCTCCATTCACCCCCAGAGACGCCCGGCGTCCGGGGGCGGGACAACATCGTGGCATTTATCCAATTACTGTCCAGCTTTGAGGCAATGAAAAAAACTGTTCTACTCAGACCCATTGAAGCACATATACGCCCACAGTCTATGGGCAAATGCACTGAGCAGAGATGTATGAGAAAACAGCACAACGGGGATGTATGAGAAGTGAACAACATCGCGTCCGTTGATTTGTGATAAAGCTGATTTGAACGAACTCATCTTTAAGATGAACGTGTTCTAACACATTTGTAGTCAATAAAATGTCAACACAACCGAACAAGTTTAACCATTTAATTTTCGTAATTCTAGGGGAAGCTGGGCCTCCCTTGCAGTCTATGAGAAATCGCCACTGGCCAAGTCCACATATCTGTAAGCAAAAATATGTTGCCTATATGCATCAACTACCAATTTTGTATTAATACAAAATCAGCCATGGTAGGCAGTTGGCATTGTATTTTAAATGTCAACAGGGAAGGAAATGTTTTGTCCAATCAAGTCATTATTTAGAGATTGGCAGGAACAAAATTTTCTTCCCTTCAACATGAAATATGGGCTTACCTTGTATTGCTCTGTAAACCTTTGTTTTTTCCAAAGGTTTTTTGCCCTTTTTCCCCTTGCCCTTCATGTTGAAATTTGCCATCAGGGCATTAGTGAAGAGTCTAAAGAAAAATAAATTACATCTATAAATCAATTTGAATGATATGTAGGAATAACAGTGTAATGTCGCCTTGACATCGGAAAAACACCACGAAAACAACGTACTGAACAAGAGCTGGTGGTTTATTACCATAAAGTCAGAGAAGAATGTTGAAAATTACATGTGCACGTCTCGCGATGGCACATGGTGCATTCAAAGACCGCCTAGTGTCGGAAATCACATTCACCATTCATTACAAACAGGAATAGCACAAGTCATAAACCCTTCATAATACATTGATCAAGAACAGCTAGTCTATACAATGCATTGTGTTGTGAACTTGTAATTTTCACCTGTTATCGCATACTCAATAGGGACACTGCTAATGAAAACATGCAGTCTGGTCCACACCCAGAAAAAAATGTTCAGACATTGAAAAATGACATACCACCCAAACATTAAACACAAAATTATTACTGTATGTAGAAACATACTTGTCAAGGACTTTGTGGACACAGTCCTTGGTGTTCTTCCCACTGATTTTTGCAATTTTCAGCACCTGTTGAAAGTCCATGATAAAGTTGACTGACAGTCCCCAGAGGAACCTAACAGTGTGCGAGTGCACTGGTTCTGTATTCCAGACTTGTAAAACCTACCAGGGTATCAAATGCTTGTTTATCACATAGGCGTTGCTCCTCTTTCTCAAAATCCTCTATGGTCTCCATCCTTTCAATGTGGATGGCTGAAGAGGCAGGTTGTGCTTGCTTATAGTGATTGTGGAGGTCAACCAGTAAACTTAAGACCTTCCTCTGGTACACTGAAATAAATGAGCACATTTGTTAATTACAAAGGTTACCTCCAATTTGAATAGCTAGGCTAGCTAGCTGGTTCACAATTGTTTTTGTAATCAGCTTCAATGTTTGTCATTAATACAAGTATAGCGTTGGAAAAAGTAAAAAAAAAAAAAAAAAAAAAAAAAAAAAAGTTCAAATGTTATCTGACATGATAAAAAGAAACAACCCTATAACTGATGGTAGAAAATGAAGCCACTCATATAATTGAAAAGCAGAGTGAACAGTAGAGGGAGATAAGGTGGTAGTTTTAAAAGTGTCTCTCCCTTGCTCAGAGTCCTGTCGTCCACATTACACTACACACTTGCCATCCCAAGGCAATGGGAATGTCCACTTTCCACTCTCAGTCACTGCATCTGCACCACAGAAAGTATGTTTTAGAAATTACCAAATGACAAAACTGTCGACAGATTTGGGCCACATTTAAAGAGAAATAATAAATCTGTAATATTCTAACGAATAGGAGTGCATCGATGCTACTGACTGAAGTGTTTTGATGAAAATTGCGGTCTTTAGACAACTCACTATGCCTTGGTGTGTGATGGGGGGGGGGGGGGGGGGGGGTTGATCACCGTGCTGTGATCTTTTATCACGTCTGGACCTGGCAGGGGCCCTGGAGACATCACTGTGGCTGTGGGATCTGTGGTAATGTCTTGAGTCATCACTGCGCTGAGACCCATCACGCCTGGACCTGACAGTGTGTCTTGAGGCATCACTACGCTGAGACCCAGCACTCATGGACCTGACGGTGTGTCTTGAGGCATCACTGTTGCTGCGGGATCTGTGGTAATGTCTGGAGGTATCACTGTTGCTGTAGGATCTATAGTAATGTCTCAAGTCATCACTGCGGTGAGACCCATCACCCCTGGACCTGACGGTGTGTCTTGAGGCATCACTGCGCTGAGACCCATTACGCCTGGACCCAACAGTGTGTCTTGAGGCATCACTGCGCTGGGACTTGGACCTGGACCTGTATCGGGAGACATTGTTGCATTGGTACCTGATACTGGATCCACCACTAAACGTAGTTCCATTTAAATTTTAATCACGTGGCAATTTTATAACTGACATAACATATCATGTCATGCCTTATCTTGTTGCTTTACCTAGAGCGATACCCATCCATGGCATGACCTCTCGCTGCATGTCGAGAGCCTGAAAAACACAAAGAATGTTCTTACATTTCACAAGGCCTGATAAAATAGCAAAGTGCTTAGTGAATACTTACTGGGTGTTAACAGGTCAGAGCATAAAAAAGACAAAGAATGTTCAGAGATGTAAAATTATCTTAATGTAAACAAAAAGGTGAGCATTACTTCTGATAAATACTTACTGGGTGTTGATGTTTCCCTTCCCCCAGACTCACTGGCACGCTCCACCAGACCAGACAAGTCTGAAACATATGACTGAGCCTGTAACTACTGTCTTGTGTGTAAAGAATATGTGTATAGTGAATATTGCAAAGGGAGAAGTAAATACTAATGAGGAGTGGACATTTCACTGCCCTGAGAACTGTCTGCAGGCTCCGCTTGTACAGGCACGCCTTCATCTCCAGAGGGTGAAACATCCAAATCAGCCTGTAAGTATCATGCTGTCTATACAACACATTACCATGCTTCATAAGATGTCATCAGTACTCACAAGCATTGTCTAAGATAGCTGTGCCCTGAATGGGCTGCAACTTCTTCGGTGGAGCAGGGTAGTTGGGCAGCTTGACACCTAGAGGTCAGTAAAGGAAAAAAATAAGCATATCCATCCCCAACATTTTTATCAAATTTAAGAATAAATTCATTGTAGAAAATCATTACCCCTGACACTCTGCCCCTCCTCATCTGAATCTGTTAATACTGCAAAAAATGGTTAGAAACATTGATGTGTGAAATTAGAGGCCCAATTTCTGTAAACAGATTTGATATTGCAAATTTATTAATTACTTCAGAATGCGAAAACAAAAAAATCTGGAAATGCTTTTTTAGTGCGGTTCCTGGATCTCATCACCACCTCCTCCTCCTCATCATCCTCCTCCTCTCCCTGACTGGTCATGTTGTAGTTCTCATATTCTCTACAGACAGCTAAGACAATTAACAATTAACTTTAAAAAAAAAAAACATTCAAGTAACCTTCAAGTATATTTTGACTTGGATATATGTCATTTTCTATTCATCATAACAATACTTGCCTGTCATTTTTATCTTTACTAGAGGGAACGTCATCCAGTCATCCTGGGGGTTCATTTTTTCCTTTATAGCCCTTTCTGTTTTGGTCACTGCATGAACAGTGGGGTTTTCGTTGGTTAACGTCCCTGTAAATTGCTGTGGAACTTCAAATTAATGCCTACTGGTGGGAATTTGAAGTCACCACAGAAAATTCTCTCTAACTGCCGGGAATTGCCGTGAATTCCCCCCTCTGGTTAGAGAGCCTTGGCAATAACCCCTCCCCAGCCCCTTGGGCTATGTGAGGTTTTCGTATGTAAATGGTCCTGCTGTGAGGTATACAAATGCAAATGGAGTTGTACATGACACAGCAGTTTACAGTGGAGGTGAGACAACAACTCACTGACTTGAACCAGGCAGACACTGCTGGATGACCCACCAGACTGTGGACAAGAACCAGAAAAAGGCTTGTGCACAAACCAAAAATTGTGGTAAGTATATATTCAATTAATTATTAGATGTGTGCTATTTGGGTGGGAATTTTATCTTAGTGTGACTTTCTGAGTTAATTGCACAGTGTATGATAGTGTGGTTTGACTTGTGGAACTGATTAAAGTAATGAATCTGTCACATTGACCTGCTTGAACCTGGAGGTGTTTGTTCCTCAAAGTGACTTAGTCTTGTATTTTTTTAGGAAGGTGTGCACCGTCTGCAAAACAGTGAAGGAAACAACAGACGTATGAACCAGAGCAAGGGTAAGATTTTAAAGAGCCTGGATCCATTCTGCTCTATAGAAGTAAATGTATGCCTTTAATGTATGCTTTTTCTGAACTATTTCTATTTGGTTTTCAGACTGAGCTCACCCACAGTGAAGCAGTGACTGCTCATTTAATGGCAGCTCCAGCTGCAAGTCCAGGCTTGAATGGAGTAGAAAGTGGAGTCCTGTTGATTAAGTAACTTTAATAGTTTGTTGTGTTTTGTTTCTCTATTGTTCTAATCCTATGCATCTATTTTTTTACTCTTCCTAACTTGTATATTTTAATTCCAGTGGCCTGTAAGATATAAAGAAACAGTCCGATGGAACTCCACATACAGCCAACCAGATCTAACAGTCCGCGCAGAAGCCATGAACATTTCAGCCCACAGCAGAGAAGAAAGACGGTAAGATTTAGAAGAATATGTGTTTAATCTGAATCTGACACAAACACCACATTCTACTACTGTTAGCCTCACAGTGCAGCACTGATGGTACTTCTGTCTGAACAGCAGCTGGAGGCAAAAGAAGGTGAACTGGACAACAAGGAGGAGATTTATGGAGGGGGATCACAATGGATATGAGGTCTGATGAAGAAGATGGCACTGCTGATGGGACATCTGGGTTGACTGTAAGGCCTCCATCCTTCCAGAGTCTGGAGCTCTAACCTTTGAGCTGCACTCCAACACACACTACAGCAGAACCAACACATGTTCTACCACCATAGACACTACAGCAGAACCAACACATGTTCTACCACCACAGACACTATAGCAGAACCAACACATGTTCTACCACCACCGAAGACTGGACTGGACCACCCTCAGAGAAGATGGCACCAACACTTGTCTGATGTGATGTTTCTAGGTCAAAGATCAAACTTATTTCATAAGTTGTATAAATTACTTTCATAAGTTACAATAAGTTGATAATAGATAAATCGGTTAAAATCTGTTAAAATGCAGTTGGCGTAAGAATTGATAGGAGTGAGATGTCGCCTCCTTAAGGATCTTTGTGTTTGCTGTGCGCTAAGGTTGTATACAGAGTGAGCACTCTTTTGCTAGAGATGATCTTTGACGTATATTTCCCGTTCGCTATTTTCTCTGCAGTTAAAGTTCAGAAAAACTCATGTTCGTTACGTGTGCTCTACTACTGTGTGTCTTGGAAAATTTTCTTCTTGTAAGTGTATATATCCAAAAACAACATTAGGGTCTAGACGTTGGTTGATTGAAACTGTTCTGAACGTGTAATGAAGCTAATGTTTATGCTATTCAAGCTAGCAGTGTGAGTGCATTACGTGTGTAACGTAATTACTAAGAACTGTCTGTTAGTAATTTAAGTTGGATGTATTTTATATGTTGCAGTTACAAAAACGTTAAAGAAAACGTCAAGTAAAGGAGAAGCTCCAGCTCAGAACAGAAAGCCTTGTTTGGACTCTACTGTGTTGTTGTTTGTGGCTGTAGCTGCACAGTCATATGTTGTGAGGACAGCACATCTGACTGAACTGACTGTGGACATTCTAAGTTTGTTTTAATTTGAGAGTGTTGGCACTGTTTTCTTAAATATGTAAGTGTGCTTTTTGCATTCTGCATTTTATTAAAGCTTGTCTTTATTTTTTAACATGATCTTGGCAGTCGTGTCCTTTCTTAATTGATATTGGTGGTAATGTTTTCAGTATGTGAACTATTACCCTGCAACAATAAATAAATATGTAAATAAATATCTGAATAATAAACATAATAATAATAAAAACAACAATAATAATAATATTTTTAATGGGTGGGGCATATTATAATGCTGCACAGATGACCAATCACATGTGAGCTGTCCTTTGTGGTAACATCCAATGGGATGCTATAAAAAGAAAAAAAAGAAAAATTAAAGCCGCAAGCGGCATCTAAAGGCCCTCGCCAAGGGCACGTCCAGTAGAAGTATGGCCATCGTTCAGCAGGTGGCGCTCTAGCACCAAATTTCAATGTCTTCTGATGAATGGCTGTAGGCCTGGGAGATTGACAATTGACTCAAATTTGAGACAAATCAGTGTTCGTATGTCCGAACTGAACAAATTTTTGTATAAATAAATCTGTAGGGGGCGTTATGGAGCCAAAATTCAATTTGTTCCATTGAATGGGTGTAGGCCTGCGAGATGTACCACTGAGTCAAATTTGAGCCAAATTGGTATTTGTATGTCTGAAGTAAAGTAATTTTCGTAAAGGTAAAATTGTAGGGGGCGCTATAGCGCCAAATTACAATTTTTTCTGATATATGGGTGTAGGCCTGAGAGATCGACATCTGAGTCAAATTTGAGCCAAATTGGTGTTCGTATGTCGACACTGAAGCAATGTTACTAAAAAAAAAATTTTAAAAAACTTGTAGGGGGCGCTGTATTGCGAAATTTCAGTTTCTTTTGACAAATAGGTGTAGGCCTGGGAGACAGATGTCTGAGTCAAATGTGAGCCAAATTGGTGTTCGTATCTCCGAACTGATGTCATTTTTTAAAATGTACACTTGTAGGAGGCGCTATAGTGCGAAATTTCAATTTTTTTTTATAAAATGGGTGTAGGCCTTGGAGATGGACGTCTGAGTCAAATTTGAGCCAAATCGGTGTTTGTACGTCTGAGCTGAAGCAATTTTTGTAATGGTAAATTTGCGAAGAAACTTTGCAAAGTTTGCGACGTCGTCACACAAAAACGGTGACACCAATCCAAAAAATAACTTTTGATGCCCCACTTCTCTAGATACTGATTCTGATGAATGGGCGTAGGCCTGGGAGCTTGACAACTGATTCAAATTTGAGACAAATCAGTGTTCGTATGTCCAAACTAGAGAAATTGTTGTATAAGTAAATCTGTAGGGGGCGCTATGCAGCTAAAATTAAATTTCTTCCGTTGAATGGTTGTAGGCCTGCGAGATGTACCACTGAGTCAAATTTGAGCCAAATCAGTGTTCATATGTCTGAATTAATGCAATTTTCGTGAAGGTAAATTTGTAGGGGGCGCTACTGAGCGACATGGCAATTTCTTCTGATAAATGGGTTTAGGCCTGGGAGATTGACAACTGATTCAAATTTGAGCCAAATTGGTGTTCGTATATCTGAAGTGAAGTAATTTTCGTAAAGGTAAATTTGTAGGGGGCGCTATGGCACCAAATTTAAAATTTTTCTGATAAATGGGTGTAGGCCTGGGAGATAGACATCTGAGTCAAATCTGAGCCAAATCGGTGTTCGTATGTCCGAACTGAAGCAATTTTAATAAAAAAATATAAAAAATTTTTGTAGGGGGCGCTGTAGTGCGAAATTTCAATTTCTTTTAATAAATGGGTGTAGGCCTGGGAGATGGACGTCTGAGTCAAATTTCAGCCAAATCGGTGTTTGTATGTCTGAGCTGAAGCAATTTTTGTGATGGTAAATTTTCGAAAAAACTTCGCAAAGTTTGCAACCTTGTCGCACAAAAACGGTGACACCGATTCAAAAAATTCGGCTAACTTTTGATGCTCCACTTGTCTAGATACTGCACACCGATTTTGAGCTCATTTGGCCAAACGGCTTAGTAGGAGATAGTTAAAATACAACGTCAGCGAAAACGCTGACTCAGCATTTTGGAAATTTCAATCCAATATGGCCGACTAAGGGTGGGTTTAGGGGTGTGGCCATAATAATATTTTTTGTTTGTCTCCTCATGATGAATCTGTGTACCGATTTTCGTGGCTCTATGACAAACTTTATGTTGGACGTGCTCCCATTGGCGCAATGCATTTTCACTTTTCAAGGGGGTGCTGCAGCAACATTTCTTTACCGACATCTACGAAACCTATATGTAAATTCAATTTCTCGCACTCCTGAATTTTCGGCAAAATTTGCTGAGTTTTCATCAATGTTCAGGAGGTCAAAATTGAGCTCAAAGAGCAGGAGAAGAAAAATAAATTAAAAAATAAATTAATTAATAAAGAAAAATAAGAATCTGAGCAAGAACAATTTAGCCGTTTCTATGGCAACCACGTATTTGGCCTTATGTCAAAGCTCTCGAGGTCCCCCACATGTCTGTGGGGTCAGATGTCACATGTCGTGCACTTACACCCACATGACTGACCGCGACTGGGCGTGTCCCATTGACTCCCATTCATTCTGAGCAGGTGTAAATATGCGATTTGTGCACATGTCATGTACATCGTTGGAAAGGTCTCAGTGCTGTGAATGTGAATATGTGTGAGAGTGGCGACAGTGGCGAAAGGCAACCGCGTCACTGGCGATTTCGTCCCCATGCGCCCACTGCAGTGTCAATAGGCCCTGCGCCGGCTTTACTCGGCTCGGGCCTAAAAAAAACATCCAATGGCTGTCTCTGTTTCCAGACATGGCAGGCACCAGTGACATTCAAATATAAATTAGGGTCATTCACACCTCCGTGAGCTGTTAACCCCCGCCCCCGCTCGCCCTGCCCCTGCCCCTGCCCCCGCCCCCCCTCCCCCGTTGGCTCCGTTTGCGGCACAGCTGAACTTTTCTGTAAACTCACGATAATTGCCGGGAATCTTTGAAGTTGGCGGGCGTTTACGGGGTCGATAATCTGGTTTTTCATGCAGTGGGTGGTGCTCATCCGTGGCCATGTAACAATTCTTTTGGTCCTGTTGATCCAAGTCTCTGGAACTACACCGTCCTCTTCAATTTCACCCTCTTTCCAAACTGCCCTCGCGTACATGACCTGGAAAGGACAGCATATGCATGTTACTTTAAGTAAACATTTTTATTTAGCCTAAGCATTGAGTAGACCAGTGGTTCTCAAACTTTAATTTTTTAATATTTGATAATAATATTTTATTTTTTTTAATAAACCCTAATAACACTGAATGTACAACTGAACCCCAATGGACCCTCACAGTTCCACAGGGTTCTACACTATATTGCCAAATATAGACAAAATTCACAACATCAGGACGAATTGGAGCCTTGAACGCAGCAGGCATGATGACATTTTTGCCTTGACTCGCATATGAATTTAAGTGACATCCCATTCCTAGTCTATGGGGTTCAATATGACATCGGTTCACCCTTTGCAGGTATAACAGCTTCAACTCTTCTGGGAAGGCTGTCCACAAGGTCTAGGAGTGTGTTCATGGGAATTTTTGACTATTCTTCCAGAGGCGCATTTGTGAGATCACACACTGATGTTGGACGAGAAGGCCTGGCTCTCAGTCTCCGCTCTAATTCATCCCAAAGGTGTTCTATCGGGTTGAGGTCAGGACTCAACCCTGTGCAGGCCAGTCAAGTTCATCCACACCAGACTCTGTCATCCATGTCTTTATGGACCTTGCTTTGTGCACTGGTGCTCAGTCATGTTGGAAGAGGAAGGGGCCAGCTCCAAACTGTTCCCACAAAGTTGGGAGCATGGAATTGTCCAAAATGTCTTGGTATGCTGAAGCATTCACAGTTCCTTTCACTGGAACTAAGGGGCCAAACCCAGCTCCTGAAAAACAACCCCACACCATAATCCCCCCTTCACCAAACTTTACACTTGGCACAATGCAGTCCGACAGGTATCATTCTCCTGGCGACCACCAAACCCAGACCCGTCCATCAGATTGCCAGATGGAGAAGCGCGGTTGGTCACTCCAGAGAACGCGCCTCCACTGCTCTAGAGTCCAGTGGCGGCGTGCTTTACACCACTGCATCTGGCGCTTTGCATTGCACTTGGTGATGTTTGGCTTGGATACAGCTGCTCGGCCATGGAAACCCATTCCATGAAGCTCTCTGCGCACTGTTCTTGAGCTAATCTGAAGGCCACATGAAGTTTGGAAGTCTGTAGCGACTGACTCTGCAGAAAGTTGGCGACCTCTTCGCACTATGTGCCTCAGCATCTGCTGACCCTGCTCCGTCAGTTTATGTGGCCTACCACTTCATGGCTGAGTTGCTGTCGTTCCCAAACACTTCCACTTTCTTATAATACAGCTGACAGTTGACTGTGGAATATTTAGGAGCGAGGAAATTTCACCACTGGATTTGTTGCACAGGTGGCATCCTATCACAGTTCCACGCTGGAATTCACTGAGCTCCTGAGAGTGACCCATTCTTTCACAAATGTTTGTAAAAGCAGTCTGCATGCCTTGCTTGATTTTATACACCTGCAGCCATTGAAGTGATTGGAATACCTGATTCTGATTATTTGGATGGGTGAGTGAATACTTTCGGCAATATAGTGTATTTGTACACTCTAAAGTTACAGATCTGTGAGAATCAAATTTCGAACTGAAGGGTCTCTGGAATCCATTTTAAGAACCACTGTAGCAGACATCTAAATACGAACTGAATTGCAGATGCAAGACGATACAAAATGACATGAACCCTATTCCAACAAATCACCAAATGCCATGTTAGAAGAGACAACTCAGAGCTGCAAGTGGCAGAAATGAATATACAACAATTCTCATTAGGAAAGAAAAGATTACCAACAAGTAAATGGCACCCAGTTAAGTTAGTGGATAAGGCAAGAGAGTTGAGGTTGAGAGGGTTTGGACATGTGTGGAGGAGGGATGAGGGTTACACTGGGAGAAGGATGTTTTGGCAAGAGGAGAGAGAGGCCAGAGCAGGTTTATGGATGCATTGAGAAAGGACATGCAGGTGGCAGGATTATCAAAGAAGATTCATAAAACTAACAAGTGGATGGGATAAAGCTTAAAAAAATATGATTATAACCTTTAATATTTGTGTTCCAGACCATGGCGAAGGGGTATGAGCACAGAACCACCAGATTCTTGTGGGAGGCAGGCCACCTTGTGGAACAGATCCTTTTCACGCAGCAGTCCATTTTTCATCCTGACCTGACCATTTCCTATGCACACTATATTTACAAGTCCAGAGCTACATGGTTGGTGAAATAATGGTGAGGTGTGACGCTGGTGCAGGATTTCACAAGCCAAGGTACCGTCAGCAATTTTTTTGTCGAACAAAAGCAAATCTTTCGTCTTTCAAGAGAAAACAACAGTCTCGTTCTTCAACAGAAACAAACACTTTAGGGTGCATTTTGTTCTTGTTCACTTCTCAATGTTCGATTTCTGATAAACGCCTGGTGACTTGTTCTAGAGGATTTCTCTCACTCTTCACGTGTTTCTTGATTTGTTGTAGGTAGTTTTCAAATGGAAAACAGGAAATGTCATGTAAGGAGCAGTTGAACTGGCTGGCATCTTCATGGAGATGAGTTAGTCCATGTACATTGTATACAGGAAAGGTCTTGCCATACAGGACAGCACAGCTGGTGACAAAGTGTTTGATGAGTTCATGAGCATATTGGAGATAGGCATTTCGAATCCTGTCATCTGCCTTCAGCATTATCAACATGGCTACTGTCAAAGACAAGAAATGCTTGTACTTCTCAGGGGACAGCACAGTTTTTAATACCACAGGTCCTGTGTATAGCAGAAACTGCCGAAATTCAGTGGCTTTCCACCTATCCATTTCATGTAGACCACGCGGTTGCCGAGCAAATTCACTCAGCATCCTCTCCCTCAGTGCAATTAGTTTTTGAGAAATTGCATCCTTTTGCCTCACAGATAAACGACAGATTTTTGGGCCACGAGTCAAGTAAATTAACAGGCGTCTAACTACTCCCAAGCAGACCATATGCATGTAACCTAACACAAATGAACTAACACAAGGAATTCCTCCAGCAATGAAGGGGCTGACATCAGTTTGGTGGTTCCTGTACTCCACTCTAGAGAAACAGTCATCTGTTCCAGAAGTGCATTCCTGCTCACTAAATACCATTCTTCCCTCCACACGAGTACCTCTAATTATACATCTCTCACAACATTCATAGGAAGTATGACCCTTAATACATTTGATATATGCCCTTGCTGGCGCATCACAGATGACAGCATCAATATTAACAGTGTAGGTCTGGCCTTTATAAACTATACCATTGTCTTTGAGATGTTTGTACTCGGTCAAAAAGTCTTTCAGATACTCCTCAAGTGGACTTGGCTTACTTTTTCCACTAAACATTGCTGCAATAAAGGGATCAAAATGGCCACACTTCACCAGTATTGGCCAGAATTGGACTCCACTACTTTTGAAAAGTGGGATGCCATCGATGTTTACAGTGAGGTGCTCATCATTATTGTCCATCTCACTGAAGTAACGACAGATCCCCTTTTCTAAGCCATAATACTTGTGGTGCCCTCCACATTTAGGCTCTGCTGTGTTTTGTTGTGGTGTAGTGAGGAGTGTCCAGCAATCCACAGGCAATAGGTGCCCTTGCTTTCTTAATGTGGACAATAACCCGTCAAGTGCTCTGTGTGTCACTTTGTGCTCTAAGCCCACCGTCTCAGGTCATCTTCAAAGCTGCTGATCACTTCAGCTTCATCATCATTTGGTTCATATTCAGAGTCAGTAGACAAATTGTCCATATCAGTGTCAAAATCAAAACTATCTGATGTCCTAGGAACACTGTCACTGGTTAAACTACATGGGGTCCCAGGCACACTATCTCTATTATCTTCAATGTTCTGATGTTCATCAACGGTGTCAGAATAACATAGAAGTTTATCCATATCTCTTTGGCGTTTTCGCCATTCTCTTATTTTCATAGCCATCTGTAGACATAGATGGAGTCTAAGTTATTTTAGTTTTACAATTTATTTGACTGGGACATGTGCAAATGGAAGGAGCACCTTGTTTAGGTGACTTGTCTCCAAAGGGCAGGACACCTCACTCCACGTTCAAAAGAGGACCTCACACCACCTGATAAAAGGATAAGACTGGCTTAGAAACATCCAACTAAAGCTGTACAATACTCACTACTCCATTGCACTAAATTGTTATGCATTTGGCTGCGAACCCCCACCTGAAAATATTCAGCAAACCACACTGTGAAATTTGTGAAATGTTCAAAAATTATCCCAAAACATTTTTTGTGTTTTTAATAGCAGCTATGTATGCTATTTTTTTTAATTGAAGCAGAGGGTGTTAAAACCATGGACCCATAACTATGACAACGTACAAATGAACCAAATGGACCCTTGTGAGTCCATTTGGTTCCATTTGTACATGCAATGGTGTGCTCCTAACTAGGACTGGGTGGTATGATCAAAGTTCCATATCACGATTTTTCAAAATCATATTGGTTTCACAGTCTCTCATAGCGTTAACAGCATTTCACTATCTCTCATCTCTGTCATAGCCACGTGGGGGCTGCTAGCTTGTTCCTTTCGCTAGCTTTATAAATTTGGCTTAGGGAAGCTACTAGCCTCGCTCTGATAGTGATTAGAGATTTAGCAACTGAACAATGTTTTTTGCAGTGTTCACGTTAAAGCTTCCGTAAAGGTTTAGGCACTGTGGTCATGTTCAAAAGCTAACGTTAGATAATAGGAAGAGAAGCAGTGCTAATTGTAGTGACAACAGGTTTAAAGTAGATTAATACAACAAAGCTAAAACTGCAAACACTATAAATGCGTAAATGAATACCCAATTAACTAGGCGGTCTATGGGCTGACTGAACTTACCTGCAATTTAGTGGATGATGATTTAGGATGGCTGCAGGTTGTTGTAGAAGTCGTATAGCCTACGGTGCACAGAGCCGAGTGGCCATTTTCTTCCACAGTAGAGAAACACCCGGGCCAATTGGAGTGGCTACGATGTACGTTGTGATGATGCAATGCCTCAGCCAATCAATGGCGTTGACCGGTTGTTTTTTTTTCCCAATACACCTTTATTCAATTTGTTGTATTAAACAGAATAACACATTGTTATTTTAGAAAGGAAAAACAGGAAAAGGTAAACAAAGTATTACTTTTGTTAAAAAAAATGTTTAATCACAAATAATCATGTTAATAATAAGAATAAGAATAAGATTAATAAGAATAATAGTCACATTAATCATGTTGGTAACAACGATGTTGGTATTTTACATTCATGTATATATATATATATATATATATATATATATATATATATTTTTTTTTTTTTTTTTTTTTTTTTTTTTTTCTTTTTTTGTGTGTGTTGTTGTAAGGCTCCTGTACTCATGTCTTGTAAGTCCATGAGGGCTGGGCACCTTTGGTGTATGACACTGTGATAATAAAAAAACTAACTCACTCACTCACTCCAGCTTAGACATCCACTTGACGTCCAAAAAAGTTACCTAGCCGACATTCAAATGTTGAATGGCATATTGACGTCCAAGTGGGGTCATGGTTAGACGTCCAAATAGCGGACCTAATTTGCACATTGTGCAGATGTCCAGAATTGGTCTTGGACCGACATACGCGATATAGACATGGTCTGCACGTCCATCAGACGTCTAATGTTTAGTGGGTAAGAGCGCCAACAGTTGGCCAGTGTCACCATTAATATCAATGGGCATCCACAATGATGCAGAAGTCAAGGTAATGAGTGTTAATGTTGATGTTATGAAAACTGATCCAATGAGCAAACTCATTCATTACTACTCAGACTGGCACAGATTAAAAAAGGCTATTGCATGGATGTTAAGACTAAAACACCTGCTTCAAAGATGGTGTCATGAGTGCAAAATACATGGCAATATTAGTCAGCGTAGCAAGAAAAGAGGTGATGTTTCAAACAAAGTCCAAAGATTCAAGTCAACCCCAAATGTATCTCATTTAACAGTTACAGAGCTAGAAAATGCAGAGATGGAGCTAATCAAGTTTTGTCAAGGTCAAAGTTTTAAAGATGGGATAACAACACTGCAGAACGGAGAAAGGCTTAAAAGAACAAGTCACATTGTCAAACTTGATCCTGTCATAGATAATGGGGTTTTGAGAGTGGGTGGAAGGTTACACCAATCTGCATTACCTTTAGATCTCAAACATCCTGTCATTCTTCATCAAAACCACCATGTGTCTATTTTGATTCTCAGACACATTCAAAAACAAACAGGACATAGTGGAAGAAACTTAATGTTGTCTAAACTGAGAGAAAAATATTGGATTCCCAAAGCAGATGCAGCTTTGAGAAAAATATTGTGAAAATGTGTACAATGCAGAATGTTGTCAAGTAAACCAGGTGAACAAAGAATGGCTAATTTGCCACAAGAACGTCTTGTTTCAGATAACCCTCTTACAAATGTGGGGATCGACTATTTCGGACCTTTTCAGGTTAAATGCGGAAGGAGTCTTGTTAAAAGATATGGCGTTTTATTTACATGCCTTACCACACGAGCAATTCATTTAGAGGTTGCTCATTCACTTGACACTGACTCTTGCATAAACACATTTAGACGGTTTGTGGCTAGAAGAGGCCAAGTTTCTGTCATGAGATCAGACAATGGTACCAATTTAGTAGGAGCGGAAAAAGAAATGCATGAAGCAATTAAAGCTTGGAATCGTGCTAAAATCTCCGAGTCACTCCTACAAAAGGGAATTACATGGACATTCAATCCACCTTCTAGATCCCATTTTGGTTGGATTTGGGAAAGACAAATATGGTCTGTAAGGTGGATACTAACCAAGTTATTGAGACAGCAGACACTTGATGACGAGTGTCTCCATACTTTGTTTTGTGAGGTGGACTCAATTGTCAATGCTCGACCAATTACTAGAGTCCGAATGATATTGAAGCATTAACACCAAATAATTTGCTTCTTATGAAAAGGCAGTCAGTACTGCCACCTGGACTGTTTCAAAAAGAGGACTTGTACACAAAGAGACAGTGGCATCAACAATGCATAGTTTTAAAATGCATGTTTGTTTACAAAGTGAATCTGAAACTGTCGCTTTATGTTATTTTGATAATTGTTATGCCCCAGCAGTAACAATTAGGGGCTGGAATATAAGCACCATTTTATTAAGCTGACAATAATTTCATTATTGTGTTTATTTTGCATTATTTCATGTTTGTATGTTTTTTTAACAGGAGCAAATATATTATATGATTGTTTAGGGAAGCATAAGGATTTATATATATGTTTGGACACCAGGGGGTGTAGTCCTGCTATGTGCACATGATTTGCTTGAAGAAAACCTGTTCCATCGTTCTCTTTGACTATGCTAATAAAGAAGATGGACGTCAGAGCAACACAGTTGTTTCGCTGTGTGCGGCCACGATGTTGTCCAGCGTGTAAAAACATTCTTTGACGTCCATTTATTTTAGAAGAGGTAAAAGCAAGAATTAGGAAACCAAAAGAACAACTAAGATTTGCCTCTACACCAGGTTTAGGTTATGCACAGTAAAATCCAGCAACTGTATTACCTTTTGTGAATATTTATAGCTAAATCCATTATTTAATTCTACATGGTGTCACTCTCATCCCACTTACACTTGAAATTCATATCTTGAAAAACTGCTCTGAATTTACAAAGACTGTTAACATGCACAAAATATGCCAGGTTTTGCCCTTATTCCAAAGAAGGCATTACTCCTAATTACTTGTTTAGGTGGATAACGAAAATGCATATTGCACTAAATTTACTGTTTACATACAGCTATGTATACCCCGAAAAATGATACGTATTTAAATATGAAAATACGTAATGTATTTTCATATTTCATTATATGGAAATGTGGCTGAAGCTGTTTCGACTGTTGTGTCGAAACAGAATTATTAAAAAGCTCCCCACTGGTGGCTGATTCTTTAATTCCTTCAACCACCTTTTTGAAAAGGTTGGTGTTAAAATGTGTAGGCTTGTCTAAAAACCTGTTGAAATCCAAGTCTTTCTTAATATTTACAAGTAGATGTGTTTCTCCCACTGACAAGAAATGTACGTTTTGTTTTTTTTTTTCCAGTCAATGTATCTCTACTTCAGTCTGAAAAACTAACCAGTTATTTGGTTTGCGCACAAGATGTGAAGCTGATGATAAACAGGCAAGAGGCCATTTTATACAGTTTCAAAAGAAATGTATATTCTGACTGTGTATATAGGTCCAACTCAAATCAAATCAAAACAAATTTTATTTATATAGCACCAAATCATAACAAAAATTATCTCATGACACTTTACATATAGAGTTGGTCCAGACCAGATTCTAAGCCAATTTACAGAAACCCAACAGAATCCTCTAGGAGCAAACACTTGTGACTGGTGACAGTGGCGAGGAAAAACTTCCCTTTAACAGGCAGAAACCTCGAGTAGACCCAGACTCCTGGAGGCTGTCTGCCTTGACCAGTTGGGGTTAAAGAGAGAGAGTAAAGGAGGAGAAAAAAAAGAGAGTGATAGAGAGAGATTGGGGGAGAGGGGGACAAAGGGGGAAGTAGGGGGAGACACATGGATGCAGTTGATGCACAGATAACTGAACTAGAACACCTAGGGAGCAATATAATAAACACTATCATAACTATATGGATAAGTGTGTGATGATGATGAAGGCAGGAGAGAGGCAGGACCACAGCAGCAGGTCCAGAGATGATCCTGGGAAAACCTGTGAGGCGATAAAGCACAGAGACTCCAGGGAAGAAGTCAAGTCCGTATCATGAATTCACTGGGGCATAAACAGAAGAGAAAATTAGGAGAGGAAAGGTCAGGGAGAAAGAGGAGCAGAGAGGATGTCATAGAGAAGGAGGAACAGAGAAGAGCTCAGTGTATCCAGATGAGTCTCCCAGCAGTCTAAGCCTATAGCAGCATAACTAAGAGCAGCCTGAGCTGCCCTAACTATAAAATTCATCAAACAGGAACGTTTTTAACCTACTTTTAAACATAGAGAGGGTGTCTGCCTCCCAGACCGAGGCAGGGAGGTGGTTCCACAATCGTGGAGCTTGATAGCTGAAGGCTCTGGCCCCCATCCTACTTTTGGAGATTCTAGAGACCACCAGTAAACCTGCATGTTGAGAGCGTAGTGTTCTAGATGGATTGTATGGAACTAAAAGCTCTTTCAGATAAGTAGGTGCCTGGCCATGAAGGGCTTTGTAAGTGAGGAGGAGTATTTTGAAGTCTATCCTAGCTTTTACAGGGAGCCAGCGTACAGAAGAACAGAACACTGAAATATGGTCTCTGATACTGGTTCTAGTCAGTACACGGGCAGCAGCATTTTGGATTAGCTGAAGGGTTTGTAAGGACTTTTAGGGACAGTCTGAGAGAAGTGAGTTACAATAATCTAGTCTGGATGTAATAAAAGCATGGACTAATTTTTCTGCATCGTTCTGTGTTAAAATATGCCTAATTTTAGTAATATTACGCAGATGAAAGAAAGCAGTTCTAGAAATCTGTTTTATGTGAGAGTTAAACGATACATCCTGATTGAAAATAATGCCTAGATTCCTCACAGTTGGTTTTGGGATCCGGGGTAACACCATCCATGGTGACTACTTCAGGCATCCCTAACAGTTTTTGGGCCAAACACAATGACTTCAGTTTTGTTAGAGTTTAACAGCAGAAAATTGTTTATCATCCAACCTTTAATATCTTTAATGCACTCCTGTAGTTTGGCTAGCTGGTTGGCCTCATCGGGTTTAATGGATAAATATAATTGGGTATCATCAGCGTAGCAATGACAGTTGATGCAATGCTTTCTTATTAAGTTACCTAAAGGAAGCTTGTATAGGATAAACAGTAGTGGTCCAAGAACCGAGCCTTGAGGTACTCCATAACTAACTGTAGTGCACTGAGAGGATTCATTATTAATGTTAACAAAGTGAGAGCGATCTGTTAGATAGGATTTGAACCACGTTAATGCCGATCCTTTGATACCAATTGATTGTTCCAATCGTTGCAGAAGGATGTGATGGTCAAGTGTCGAAAGCCGCACTAAGGTCTAATAAAACCAGTATAGAAACCAGACCCTTATCTGAAGCAGTGAGAAGGTCACTGGCAACTTTGACCAGTGCCGTTTGTGTACTATGATGTTCCCTAAAACCTGACTGGAAGCTCTCAAATAAACTGTCGGCTTGAAGGAAATCACATAACTGATTGGCTACTATTTTCTCCAGAATCTTAGATATGAATGGAAGGTTCGATATGGGTCTATGGTTAGCTAAAACTGCAGGGCCAAGGCTGGGTTTTTTAAGAAGAGGTTTGATTACATCTACTTTAAAGGACCGTGGTACATAGCCTGTTGATAATGACATGTTAATCATATCAAGGAGGTGGCTGCTAAGTAAAGGTAAAGCATCTTTGATGAGCTTTGTTGGAACTGGGTCTAAGAGACAGGTAGACGATTTAGATGAAGAGACTATCAAAGTTAGCTGACTGATCTCTACAGGAGAAAAGCAATCCATAAAACCAGATGGCTCAATTGTCAACTCTGTGGTTTCTGGGTCTGAAGGATTTAAGGGTGGACTATACTTTGTAGAGGATAAAAGACCATTTATTTGATCTCTGATGAGCAAGATCTTATTGAAGAAGTTCATAAAATCATTGCTATGGAGGGTAGCAGGAATAATAGACTCTGCACTGTGGTTCTTTGTCAGTCTGGCTACAGTACTGAACAAAAACCTGTGATTGTTCTTGTTGTCCTCTATTAATGATGAAAAATCGGCTGCTCTAGCAGAATGAAGTGCCTTCCTGCATTTATTTAGACTGTCCCGCCAGGCTGAAAGGTGTTCTGTTAATTTAGTAGAATGCCACTTTCTCTCAAGTTTTTGGGTATTCTGCTTTAATTGACGAGTATGGGAACCAAGGAGCACGCCTCCCTTGTTTTATAATCTTATTTATTACCGGAGCGATTACATCTAATATTTTTTGCAGAGAGTCTGCTGTATTATCAACAAACTAATCAATTTAAAATGCATTAAGATTGACTGAATTGGGGGAAGAATCCGCTGTGTAATTCAGATGCGGGATTAGACTGAGAGCTGCTGGGATTTCCTCCTTAAATTTAGATATAGCATGGTCTGATAAATGCCTAGTATAAATATTTTTGGCAGGGAGGGAGTCACTGAGTAACATAAATTCAAAGGTTATTCAGCAGTGGTCAGAGAGGAGAGGATTTAGTGGAAAGACTACTAAGTCTTCAAGCTCCACACCGTAAGTCAGGACTAAGTCAAGGGTGGTGAGTGGGTTTATGTACACATTGACTAAAGCCTATTGAGTCTAATAATGCCATAAATGCATTACTGAGACTGTCGCTTTCGTTGTCCACATGAACACAGAAATCTCCCACAATAATGATTTATCTGTTTTAAGGACTAGACTGGCTTGGAACTCGGTGAACTCTGATAGAAATTCAGTGTACGGACCAGGAGGATGATACACCATAGTAAATAGTATAGGCTGGAGCGGTTAATGGATTGGGTTGGATAGGCTAAGACTAAGACTTTCAAATGAGTTAAAGTTAGGCTTAAGTTCGGGATTTATTTCTAGACATGAATTAAAAATAGCTGCGACTCCTCCTCCTTGGCCTGAGCCTCAAGGAATCTGATTATTACGGTGAGTAGGAGGAGTAGCTTCATTTAGGGACACATACTCCTCCTCACAAAGCCAGGTTTCTGTCAGACAGAATAAATCTATATGATGATCTAATATGATATCATGAATTAATAAAGCTTTGGAAGACAAAGATCTAATATTAAGGAGGCCACATTTTACTTTCTTGTGCTTAGGAACTGTGGTAGTATTAGTGTTGATTTTTATTAGATTTTGCTGTGCGGGTGTTTTTCTATTTACTTTAACTTTACAGGTTCGGGGGACAGACACAGTCTCTATATGGTTTACAGTGGGCACCTGCTCAGGAAGTGCAGAGAAGTGTTTAAGACTGCAACTCTGCATCCTGGTCTCAACTCTGGGTCAGGGTTTTGGGTCAGTAATAAACCTAGCCAGGTTTTCACTAAGAGCAGCGTCATTCCAAGTCAGATGTATGCCGTCTCTTCTAATAAGACAAGGTTTTCCACAAAATATTGGCCAATTGTCCACAAACTGTATGTCATTTGCAGGACACCACCTAGACAGCCAGCTATGGAGTGAAGACATGCGGCTAAACATGACATCACTGGTCAGATTAAGTAGGGGACCAGAGAAAACTATGGAGTCCGACATACTTTTGGCACGTGCACACCGACTCAGCATTAATTTTAGTGACCTCCGATTAGCGTAATCGGGTGTCATTACTGCTGACGTGAATTACAATCTTTCGGTATTTGCGTTTATCCTTGGCCAGCAGTTTTAAATAGGATTCTATGTCACCTGCCCTGGCCCCCGGAATGCATTTGACTATGGTCGCGAGTGTCTCTAGCTTCACGTTTTGTACTACAGAGCTGCCAATGACTAAAGTTTCATTCTCAGCGGGTGTGTCGCTGAGTGGGGAAAACTTATTTGAAACGTCTAGTGGTTGGTGGCGTACCTCAGGCTTTCGCCTGCCACTATGCTTCTTTCGAACAGTCACCCACTGTTTCTGTTCTCCTGGCTGCTCGGGAGCTGCTGGGGAACGGCTAACCTGGGCTGGCGGGTTCGCTCCAGCTAAAGGGGGCTGGCTAGCTGTCACAGCTAACATTTTGTTCATAGAGCAGACCTGAGCTTCCAATTGGCTAAGCCTCGCTTCCATGGCCGCAAGGATGCAGGCGTTAAACTAAGCATCTGACAGACCGAGCAAGACAGAAGGGAAGGAGAACAGGAAGGAGAAAGGGAAGCCATATTAGCCGCTAAGCTACAGTAGATTAGCTACCAGGACTAAACTGACTAAACGAATCAAAAGAGGTTACCGTTTGTGTGGAAATAGATAACAGATGAATGGTGGAACACTGAGCACTTTTTGTCCTGTCTTTTTGTCCTGTCTGTAAGTGTGATCAAGTGCCTGTCTTGCATGTTCAATGTATGTGTTGTTGTAATGCCAAGGCAATCACCTAGACTGCAAAACAAATCTTCCTACAGGTATAAATAAAGTAACCTTGACCTTCGCTATCTAATTAATTCTCTAACAACTGACGATTTTCCAACGCACTGGCAGTCTAGAACGGCACCAGATATGAGCAGTGATTCTACTGAAACTACGGAGTTTGCCGCAGCAAACACTCAACAAGAAACAGGAAATGATGTAAGACGCTTACCTCAGAGTCCTCCTAAAATAAGATTAACACTGTGTGTGGTTTAACAGTCCAGTCAACACTTTATTTTCATTAGTGTGTAATCACCTTAAAAATATAACAATTTATAGACTAGGTTTCTGCAGTATCTCAAAATTGACTCTTTCTTTCTTTATCTTTTTTTTTTTTTTTTTTTTTTCATCTCATGGTAGGGGGCATTCATTGCAGAGGTGCATTCAGTTCTGGAACACACACATTACCTCAACTGTGCATGATATTACCTTACGATTTGCATTTCAGCAGCCATGTTAACAGGTTAGAGCGGCCTCATGGGTTGCTTGAAAAGAGGATGTCAAAGTCATCTAGAAAATAGAAGATGTGGTGATTTTTCATGCATGATGTAAGCAGCTTGCAGCCAAACAGACAGTTAAAAGCTCTGCTGCTAGTCAAATTGACACCACAGTTGTAATATTTAACCTAACTGATAACTTTCACTACATTTAAATGTAGAAACCATACATGCAATATGACATATATAACAACTATAGAAAACATGAAAAAATGTTCAGTGTTTGTCCTCTCTCTTTTCTGTCAGTCTGGGGTTCGGAATGAATGACCAATGTGTGACCTCTTAAAAACTTCAGTGTTCTTTAATGAATAAATTAAATGTGTGAGAAAATCAAATCCTATCGACAAACCTTTTCTAGGGGAAACTCCTGCTGGGCTGACAGTAGCAGCACTAACATGTTGCAAGTGTGAATAAATACATGCAAGCAACACACAACTGTGCAGAAATGCATTGTGTCCTAGGTGTTTAGCATTTTCCAGTGGCAAAGATTTCAGAAGGATGGGGTTCCTCTGTTTAATGAGTAGAATTTGTCTTATGTCTCCTACAACAACCTTTTTCTCTTCAGCTTTCAACTCAGTTTGAGAGGTTTACCCTTTATTGTTTAAATGTTTAATTACTTGCGTGGTTTTTGTTAATTATTTCATGTGTTTTCTTTGTTCTTATGTCTGTGGACTAAACTTTGACCAGCTGTGTTGTTTTTAAAGTGCTTTATAAATAAAAATTGAGTTGACTTATTTAGTATAAAACCTTGTTGTGGTCTCTGACAATGGTTAAAAGTGCTGCAGTATGCTTTGCATATGCCACAAATGCAAGATTTCCTTTATCATTTCAAAATAAAACCATTCTAAGTGTAGAAAGCATTCATTGCTTATCAGTGTGTGTGTGGGGGGGGTTATTTAGGGAAAATTTTCAGATTCAACTTTAGCCCTGATTTTCTGATGCAACAAGATGTTCTAAGCACTCCTGTGTCATTTTTTTTTTAAATTTTCGCCCAACCCCCCCACCCCACCCCCACCCCGAAAATTACTTTTTCAACCCTGAAAATTGGCAACTTTCAAACTTTCAAACCTTCTTCACTTTTGATAAAGTACTATGTAACAATATGCTCATGCTGGGCCCTTAAATATTTCTTGTGAGACATGTCATGTCTTAAGAGTGCTTTGCACAACAAAAGGTGTAGTGTCAAGGTCAAATTATAGGTCAAAGGTCACCCAAATGGTCAAAAATGCATATTTCATGGAATTAAGCTGTTAATGTGGGTTCTTCCAAATGTTCAGCTCAGGTTCTCTCCTCATAACACATCCATTGACCACAAACAACTTCCATTCAATAAGACACACTAAGCAGAACTATTTACTCAATGTATTATCCATATAAACATGTCAGAAATAACAAACGGTAGTTTCACATGACTTTGCAGTTTACATGTATATGTCCCGACACAGTGGTGCAGTGGATAGCACAGGTGCCTAACAGACAGAAGGTCCTGGGTTCGATTCCAACACCAGTCGATGGGGGTGGGACCTTTCTGTGTGGAGTTTGCATGTTCTCCCCGTGTCTGAGTGGGTTCTCTCCGGGTACTCCGGCTTCCTCCCACCATCCAAACACATACACTATTAGGTTAACTGGTTAATCTAAATTGCCCATAGGTGTAAATCTGAGAGTGATTGTTTGTCTCTATATGTCAGCCCTGTGATGAACTGGCGAAATGTCCAGGTTGAACCCCACCTTCGCCCGTAAGTGGGCGAATGTGTCTTTGAAAGGGCCAAAGGCCTTGGGGGATCCCACCAGGAAACCAGAGAGAAGAGAACTTAGGACATATTTGATAAAATGTAGGAATGGCATGAATTTTTGAAAAAACTAGGCATTTTGGTGACCTTTAACTTACAACATGACCTTGACATTAGACTTTTCATGGTACAAAGTACTCTTATGATACAATATGGCACTTACAAGATCATTAAATGGCCCATCATGAACATATTTATACATTGCACTGGACAAAAGAGAGGAGAAGCTGTGAAAGTTGTGATTTTCGGAGTTTAAAAAATAATTTTCGGGGTGTGGGGGGGTTTGGATGAAAATTTTTTTTAAAAATTACAGAGGAGTGCTTAGAACATCTTGTTGCATCAGAAAATCAGGGCTAATGTGGTATTTGATATTAAGCCCCCCCCCCCCCCCCCTTTAACAGAGCTGACTTTGTGTAAACATTGCCTTCCTGTAGCAGACGTAAGTGCATACAAATAATAATTTTTGCTGAAAATGTGAGACACACACCTGCAGTGACTGGAAGCTGAAAATAATACTCTAAATGGGTGGTCTAGAATAGCAAAGTGTTAAAAGTAGATGCATGGCATTGCTAAATATATTAAAGTCAAATGGTAAAAGTCTACAGTACATTGTTCTGGGTAGCACATTATGACACACGGGTTAAGTTTATCCAAATTAGTGAGTGACAGAGTTATAGAATTTTTCAATCAATATCTACAATAGTATAGGGGTGAAATGATTCCTCGAGTTATTCGAATACCTCGATTACAAAAAATGATCAAGGAATTTTCTCTGCCTCGAGGAATCACTTATTTAGTTGTAAAGCTCAAAGCATGACATTTTGCACAGATTACTTAGTGGGGCACAACACGCTTACATTACTCATGCAAAGGAAGATGATGGAGGATGCGGAAGTGTTTGGATGAAGCAGCAGGAAGATGGAAGAGGCGAGCATAGACAGGCGAGTGAATACAGCAATGATGCCGAAAGACAAAAAAAAACAATAAAAAAGACAGAAAATGTCGGAAGTGTGGAAGCATTTCAGACTGAACAGCAAGGTGAATGCCATGACGTGTCCGTTGTAACACGGCCCTTCCATACCACAACAGCACATCTCTGATGTAGCATCATCTCATAAGACGCCCAGAATGGAGCAGAGGACCCGAGACAAAATAAATTTAACATAGCGCAAATCCATGAGATTAACATTAATGTAACTTACTAACATAACATTAGCCCTGCGGAGGGCTAGGTTTCTGTTCATTATGGCTACTGTTGAATGTGTGGCTAGTTTATTACGATTGTGACATGCACAGATTTAGGCAGTGAGCCGTGCACCCATGATTTGCGTGGCTAATTTCCCAAAAGCACGGCCAAAATGGTGCACGGCTTCCTGACAGTTTTCTCTTACCTTGTCATGGCCTAATTTTGGTAAAATCCAACTACTTTCGCAAAAATGAAGCGAATCACCAATTAACTGGACGTATGTATGTGTGTGTGTGTGTGTGTGTGTGTTTGGGGGGTGTTATAGGTTATGAGACAAACAGACAAATAAGGTGGGGTGGCCATTGCGTTGATTCTCCTGAATATAGCAGAAATGTGTAAAACTGTTCATACATGGACTCGTTCCAAGTTCCCGTTCAAAAGTTCTTGCCTCTTATATGCCATAATGCATTCCTGTGATGGCACAACAATGGAACAGCAAAAAGGCAATGTTTATGCCTTTTTAAAAATGTATTAATGCCTTATATTTTTGACACTTAGAAGAAATACTAAGTTGAAAGTAATTAAATTTTTATTTATTTTCATTTATGTTTTATTTATTTTTATTTGTGTTTGCAATGGCCTCTCTGGGAATGTTTCTAGTCAAGAAATTACATTTTGTTGTATATGCACAATATGAATGTAAGAAATAAAACTGTTAATTAAATAAAAAAAAGGTATATTTATAATTGCTCTTTAACCAAGCAAAAATAAATTTTATCCGATTACTCGATTAATCAAAGGAATTTTCAGTAGTATACTTGAATACTAAAATATTCGATAGCTGCAGCTCTACAATAGTATAACTATAAACTATAAATCAGTCTGTTCTATAAGGAGCTGCAGCTTTTTTGGAGGCTTGTTAGCACTGAATTAATAAGAATGACCTGCATAGACAGTTCTTGTAGCTTTGCTTTAGACATTTATAGGGCTTATGCGAAGCTGTGTAGGCAAATAAATATTTGACTGTGTTCCAGAATATCGGAGAGCACTGTATATTTTGTTTATTTATGTTCTCCTTTACATAAATCAAGATGTCTCCAATATGATGCCATAAAACAATTAATAAAATTCACCAGAATGTAGTAAATGGTGTTGAATGCTCAAAATTTCATGAGGGAGGACACCTACACCCTGAGAGGTCCACTCCAATGTTCAAATAAAACCTATGCACATATCATTACCTATTCTGCTCTTATCTCCGCAACAAAAAAACCAAAACAAAACAGAATAGATGAGACAAACAGTGACTCTGAAAAAGGCTTTACACATTTTTGTGGTTGCCTTATGGGAGGGTGACAGAGGTTCACATGGTTGTGATCTGAATCTTCACTGACAAATACCTCTCAGTATCACATGTTCAGTGTTTAAAAAGACACTCCATGGTTTCAAAGCCTACCCTTTACTTGACCCATATTAGATGTAGAATACTGTCATATTTGTAATAATACATGATATTCATTGTGGTGACCTCAGCCTTGTAATATTAGTAACTGAACCCTTAATGTATTTTGTGAGAATATTGTTTAAAGCTAACATCTCTGACCTGTGACACAGGTAAAATATTTCCTTCCATATTGGCATAAATGCAGTTCATAATACAAATCTCAATTGCCTGTGTAATTTCTGTCAGTAAATCTTGCTGAGTAACCTAAAGCTGTCTATCCTTTCAAACTGGTTCCTCCACCCATTGACGGGTGATTAAACACGATCCATATTTGCCCACCAGGACAAGCTCCCTTCAATGCCTCCAACCAAAGAAATAAGATACCCTCAACTGTGAAATATGTAAAAGTGTGTGTGTGTGTGTGTGGGGGGGGGAGGTCTGTCATTGTAGGCAGTCTGTCATTGCCAGTCTTGATTAGCTCAAACTCTGCTGAGCACAGTGTACTGTCCCAGCCCTCCTGACTCCAAGACAAGGTCCTCTGTGTTTTAGCTGTGACAGATTGAGGGTGTCAGGAGGGACTCCCAAGGGTGTGTGTGTGTTTTGTGGACTATGTAGACATGTGTGCAGTAGCCCTTTTAGTGTGTGCATTTGCTTCTGTGCATCGATGTCTGAATGTGTGTCCATTTGCGTATGCTCTTGTTTGCCCTCATACTGTAGAGTCCACACACACACACACACACACACACACACACACACACACACACACACGTGTGTGTTTGCAGCCTTTGTATGTGTGTGTGTGTGTGTGTGTGTGTGTGTGTGGTTGGAGGATGTGTGTACCAGGGCCAAGATCTCGTCTGTGAATCACATGTCTCCCATCGGTCTGACAGCATTAAGGCAAGCCCAATCAATATCCCAAGGGCCTCAAACCCCTGCTACCAAACAACACACTGACAGACACACAAGACGGTGACGCAGAGAAAGGGTGAGTGTGGGAGACAAAGAAAGTGAGATGGAAAAATGACTTGTGAAGGAAGGCCACAGCTAGTTGTTGCATTGCTTGTTTCTATACTTATTCAGGCTGCACGAGTACTCTCAAAAAAAGCAACATGGGCGTCTGTTTTAACAACATAAGTATGTCATGTAATCTCTGTTATATTAATTCATGTTTAGTGGTTAAACATTTTTAAATCATGTAGCTCTAATATGACATGCTACAAGACTGCTTTATATCAACACAACCTATTGGGTTTGGGTAGGAATCCTATTGCAATACCCCTCCAGAGCAGAAGGTGGCATCACTTACCCTATCCTTGCCCTAATTCTAAGTCTCCGGCTTATGGGCATCATTTAGTCTAACTTGGATCCAACCTTAACTTTAACCCTAAACCTACGATTAAAGCACCAATGTAATCTAGATCTGTTAGAGAATAATCAAGCCAAATACTTAATAAGGATTCCCACACCAGAATGAGCAAGGCAGCATTGACTCATGATGTTTCAAAATGGCTGCAATATGCAGTATCGTGCTGATCCATCCTGCTTATGTTACACAAATACATACATTAAGAATGTCACACATCACGTTTTAAATCAACAGTTTTCTAATAATAAGCATTTTTATAAAGAAATAACAATTCTATATTGTTATTTACTCTTTAGTATGATGATAAACTATACAATAAATAATTTTGATACAAGTTTTTGCACAGGGATCATTTCTGGAAACAGTGACATGGCTGCCGATCATCAGTATGATGGAATTCGTAACAACCATATCACATCCGTCCACTGCCACATTTTGTGTTTTTGTTAAGCTGTTATTGTTTTAGATCCACAATACTAACATTTATGAATAAGAGGATAATTAGCAATAGTAAGTATATAAGTTTATTACTAATAAAGTACTGGTACTGACCAGATCATCATGGGTAATGTCACGTCTGTCCACCAGCAAAAGTTTTCACATACACGTGCTATTCAAAATCCAATATTTGTGAAAATATAGCTTCCACTGTCAAGTAATATCAGTAGTCTGTGCATAAATGTATTAGCATTTAATAAGTAAATTTTAGCCGACATATATGTAATGTATATATATATATATATATATATATATATATATATATATATATATATATATATATATATATATATATATATGTATACAGGGTGGGGAAGCAAAATTTACAATATTTTGAGGCAGGGATTGAAAGACAGTGTATGACCAATTAGTTTATTGAAAGTCGTGAGAATTTAAATCTTCAAATCATATTTTACTGCATTTCTAACAGTCTTGTTGTCTACCTCAAGTTCAATTGCCATTTTTCTCATGGATTTGGTTGGATCCTTTAGGATTTTGGATTTGAGAGCTTTAATAAAAGCTTTGGTACGTTTTTTGTTGCTTCCTCCACTTCCAGACTTTCTCGTAATAGTTTTGCTCATAGTCATTCTCTTCTTTACATTATAAACAGTCTTTATGGACACTCCAACTATTTTTGAAATCTCCTTTGGTGTGACGAGTGCATTCAGCAAATCACACACTCTTTGAAGTTTGCTTTCCTGATTACTCATATGGGTAAAAGTTTCTGAAAAGGTATGGATAATAGTGTTAGGTATGATTATGACATCAATATATGTTTGGTTTCAAAACAATTGACATAGTGCCTGCTGAGAAAAAACAACTAAATGTTCATTGTAAATTTTGCTTCCCCACCCTGTATGTATGTATGTATATATATATATATATATATATATATATATATATATATATATATAGTTTATTCGTAAATTATTATTCATTCATTTATTTGTGTAGGGCCATCTATATAAGTATGTACATTTTCATTTTCATCAGTACTTTTGTGTTTTCATTTCTGACATTTGAAATGCCCTATGTGTTATTTTGTCTATCTGTTCACTTATTTTTATTTTTTTTAAAAAGTGTATCATTCCTATTTTATATATTGCATTGGTTTATAAGTGTGAAGGACACTCAATAAAAAAACCTGAAAAAAAAAAGAAGTTGAACCCATACATTTCAAATGAGTAATGAGAACACCAATACTTTATGTTTATTCATACTTACAATTAGTTGGTTCAACAAAATTGTGTCTCGCTAGATAAAAGCATTTTAATTAGGTGGAAATTCTTTCCATTATTTTATTACGTTCATCCAACAAATTGTTTCTTTGAGTGGATGGCACTATGTGGTGCGATATACTAGCAGATTCTTGAAGGGGCCCTGCCACACGTATTTCATTACTTCTGTGGTAATGTCTGAAGTTTTACCATGTAAAACCTGCCGGAAGACTCAGCTCGATTTATGCCAGTTCTCATGAATATCGACATGCTACTTTACTTGACTCTGGCTAACAGCTAGCCAATGAGAGCCTGGCTTTTCAGCCCTGTGCAAGAAGTAGAGGAACTAGTGGAAACCAAAAGTGAAACTTAACATGCTTTGAACGTCCAACTCCCAGCTTCTATGCCTCTCTTGTACGGCAGGCCTTACACAGAATTTTCACAACTTCTGACCTGTATCCACTGGGCCCCCTCCACTGCTCCATGGACCACCCAGGAATGCTGGGCCCCACGAATTATCATGCCCCCCCCCCCCCCCCCAGCTTCCTGTATACTAAAACTGTCACTGAACTAGATGAATTCTGTGGGCGTGGTCTCACCCAGGTGAGCTCATGAATAGTAATGAGTATTAACACATCACACTGACTAGCTTTTCTAATTGACCTGATTTCTCTGCTCATTTCTTTTTAGTGGCAATAACAGTCAGAGGAGGTAGCAGTTCATTTTCAAATTCACTACATAACACTAACACCTATGGACCTATTTCAGAAGATAAAAGTAAAAATGGCCTTGTGCGGCAGGGCACCTTTAACCCACAGGTTAAACACAGGTTGTTTATTTATTTAAAGATTCAGTATGGAAGATTTAATTGTGTTCATGCATTTATATGAAATTTGTGTAAACACATGAACCTTCTGTATTGTCCTAGCAGCTGGGTGCCGTTTGACATTAGCTAGCTCAATTTTTAAGCCAACTATAGTTGGTGTTGCATACTATTAGAGCTGTAGTGGAGAAAGTGAAGAATTGGGGAGGGAATGTCAACATTCTCAGAAACAAACAAAAGATGTACAGGCTATGGGTGTAGGCAGCCATGATGGTAATTCATTTATACTGCTTTTCCACTTAAAATATCAGCTTGGCATGGCTGAGAGCAGGGAAGTTGTTGCTGTTTTTCTTCTCTGGAAAAGAAAAGCAAAAAAAAAAAACCCAAAAAAACAAAACAAAACAAATTAGTAGAGGAGTAGAGACCTGCCTCTATGCCTCATTAGCCCAAATCTCAGACAAAATGTCATAAAGTGTCACTTCGTAAAGTCTAAATATAGGGGAGGAGGTGAACAAGTCCTGCTGAAACAGTACTTTGGATCTTTTCCCTAATGACACCAGGACAGAGGATGTAGACACCCCTAATAGATAGATAGATAGATAGATAGATAGATAGATAGATAGATAGATAGATAGATAGATAGATAGATAGACAGTGCAAGGCAGACAGATCAAGCATGTTTTGCTTAGTGTCCCCTGGGGGGTCATGTCCAGATGGTTCATTGGTAAGTATCCTCCCCCCTTCATCCACAAGAGTCCTGTCTCCAATGCAACCCAGAAGGGCTTTTTTTATTCCTCACTGTCTCACATTCATCTCTAATCTTCATGAAACCTCACAGATTTCATACATTTTTCAACTCCTCAGTTTGAACTTTTGTGAACATTACGTTATTATATTAATGCTTTCTTTCAGCAGCAACTACAGAACTGTGGTGTGTTAACTTGTAAAATGATATATTTGAGTGTAAGTATGTTCCCTAAAAATGTTTATGTTTCATCTCAAAATATGCAAGTTTATTTTTTTGCAAATGATGAGAAGGAATATCCATTGGTTGCATCACAAATGGCTGTATAATTTTTGTGTTTACTATCAAGAGGCCCATGCTTGAGATGACAATTTATATTCTCTTTGTTCTCTGATTTAAAAAAAAGCTGCAGTCAGCAGTGGGGTTTAACGTGTACTTCTTTGGCATGCAAATCAATGAGTTAGCAAAGCGGTGATTGGAATTCCACACATGTGGGCATTTGATTGGAATTTGCACCAAGATCCATGGGGCAAGTCGATCAAGGGTAATTCACTATGAAATATCCAGAGTTACGCTTCGCCAGGCGCATCTGGCCCCCGCCATTCATTTTGTTTAGCCATTCCAATGTGGCAATCAAAATGAATTAGCATGACAATTTTATTTCTGAAAAGGCTTAGGGCGGCCCATTTTTATTGATGAATTTCAATCAAGACTTGACAAAAGGTCTTTTGAAATTGTCTGCCCCCCCACCCCCCCTCCACTTGACCTTCAGGTATCTGTGTCTGTTCTGTGTACGGATGTGGGCACCTTAAATGTCCATATCAGCCGTAATCATTTTATATCTCTGTCCAGAGCTGTATTAGTGCAGGTATGAAAAGGTAAGCACCCGGAGTGATGAAAAGGGCTGCGCAGATGATGATGATAGTCATAAATCTCCCCATGTGTTGTTTGAAAGCCATACTGCTCATTCTAATCTTTCTCTCAATTTGTCTTCAGGTTTAATATATTGTAATTTGAATGATAAATGGCTAGTTTTCGACATTATTAAAGGTGATACAGAATATAATTTTATGTTATTTTGTAAGATTTAGTATGTACTGAAGTGGATAAGTAGAGGGTCCGACTAAATTTGAACTTTTGAACTTATTATTACTGCCTTAGTAAAGTGGCTCAAAATGTTTTATATGCTGTATTCACCAATATCTTAGCCAAAGGCTGAAATACTGTGATGTGGAAAATTTTTCTCCACCCACTCAGACACACACGTCATTCTCCAGTTCCTTACAAAATGAGCCTTTTGTACAGAAATTATTAATATTAACAGATTCCAACCAGCTATAAAGCAATTACTATTAAATAACAATTATTAAAATAGTTATTAGATTCAGAGAGTTTTAGAAGGAGTTCTAAAATGCAATATAATATTCCTAATTATGTTTTCGCATTGAGGGTAATCACTTGGCTCTGATCTGCAAATTTGCCACTAGATGTCAGTAATTTTGAGACACTGAACGCAAGTTAACCACTGAAGTGTTAAAAGTTACTCAACAAAGAAAAGGCAAATAAACTACTTGGTTAAAGCAGCGTCACCATATTCGTATTCACCTGAAAGCAGTGGTACGAGCTGTAAGGGTAACACACATAGTTAAAGCCTCAGTCACAAAGCTTCTTACGAATGATGGGTCATATGAATCTTCCGGTTCGTACGAAATCTAGAGTTTGTAGACATTCGTGGAGGGAGCAGTAGTTTCTTAAAGCTCTGTTATGAAGTTGGTATGGCTGCCATTCAAAACGCAAGAGCAACTTGAGGCCTCCATGAGTGGGACCTCACTACAGCCACTTCATCAATTATTTTGTCCTAAGGTGGATGTACGACATATTGGAGTGTCGTTTCTGTTTCTTTTGAAGACCTTCTCGTGTTAAGTATCTTGTATCTTGATCTCGAATCTAGTTCCATGTGTTATCTGCCTCAGGCTTTTTAGTTTAATATAGAGTACTTTGTACTTCCTCTTTTTGTTCATTAGGTGTTTTTTTAGGTTAATTGTAGAGCACGTTGTCCTTCATCTTTTTGTTCATCCTTTTTTGAACATTAGAATTTTTGTTAAATAAATCCCTTAAACCACTGAACCAAAGAGTCTCGTTGCATTTGGGTCCACGCCGTGTGTTGTGCCGTAACAACTTGTGCATTCTTAAGTTGATGGTAGGAAGATCTTACGCTGTTTCACAATGTTTAGATTGATATAAAAACAGTGTCTGTCCAGTGTCATGATCATCGCATTCAAGATGGCAATAATGTCCACAAGACTGAAACTTCTACAGATGCAAGACAAAGAAAAAGAAGATCAAGCGGTTGTGACCGCTGTTTTGGTCCGACAGCAGCAGAGGAAGAGGGACATTCTAAAACACTTAATGTAAAAAAAAAAAAAAAAAAAAAGAAAGCCTAACGTAATTTAATGCCCCAGAAAAGTGATTAAGCATCACCAGAGTTTGTTTCGACATCTGTTTTCAATTCAGTTCAATTCAATTTTATTTGTACAACCCAATATCACAACAAGGTTGCCTCACAGGGCTTTACAGAATTTGTTGAATATGAAAATAAACAACAGTCAAATAAACAGTCATGTCCACTTTCACCTCTGCAAAAATCTAAACGAAAACCCCAGAATTATGGATGTTGTCCAAGTTAAGCCTTTTCCTCTCCCTAGGCACAAAAAAACCCAAAAAACTTAACATAGTTTAATCTTAGAGTATTGTTTTTTTTATTAATTCCTTCATTTTCTGAATTGCTTTATCCTTGAGACCGTCGTAGGGGTGCTGGAGTCTATCCCAGCATCAGCGATGTCCACGCATAATTTGGTGATGATTGATGCTCTTTTCAGACATTAAGCTTTGTTACTGTTGTTGTTTGTTGACTAAGCTACATTAAGCTTTTTCACATTAAGCATTTGAGAATGTGAATGTGCGTTTTATGTGTTTGGGATTGTGCGCTGTCCATGGTGCTGAATCACACATTACTGCAGGAAAACTGACCTGCACTGTTAGAAATTAGAAGTCATAATTAGACATCAAATGAAGAAATTTTAAGTCGAAGGTAAAGGAATAAAATAAAGATACACAAGAATAATAGAGGGAATTGAACATTAAAAACATAAACCATCTGTCACCGAGTGCCAAATCCTAACTGTCCGTCATGCACATCCATCCCCCTAATCCTCGTCACCCAGGTACTGTGGAAGTTCACCTTGAGAAGGTCATACAAAATGGTCCATTCGCATGGTGTTCGTAGCTGTTTGTAACAGCTTTTGTGACTGAGAGATAACTTATAAAAACCTGTTAATTTGTTAGCAAAAAAAAAAAAAAAGTTTTCGTGGAGAAATACCAACATCAGTATCTGTTTCTTTGACTTTTCAAGAGACTATATGTAAGTGCAATCCTAATGTTCCAGGTAGCTTTTTGCAGGATGATGATATCACAACTCATTGTCTACAGTTTTGGCCGCATATCTTAAACAAGTACAGACCTTCTTAAAGGTCTTGTGAGGACTTTCTATGTGATCTTGAAAAAGTCTCAATGTTATATATATGCCTGATTGTAGTCTGTAATTTAAAATGAGATTATCAGCACCAAAATAATTTATTTCCAAATGCTATTTCTCAGCTTCCCTAGTCGGGTCAGACAGGACCAGACTGATTTATGGCAGACTCTATGACAACACCACGTCGACTGGCAAAGTTTAGCAGTGAGAAGTAAGCTGAACGAATAAAAAGTAAGATCTGTCCTTTTTCCTAAAGAAAGGGATTTCTTGGATTTATTTTGTTGTAATGATGGATACTGGAACTGGAGCAGAACTTGCAAAAAGAAAAAGGACAGAAGAGCAGAAGAAAGCTAAACGGAAGAGTGATAGAACACAGGCTAAAACATGGGTTCAACTGATGGAGAGAACTAAGAGTTAAAAGGAACGAAAACAGAAAAAAGGGTTGGCCCTCTTCCTTCTCGACAGGTATAGAATGCTTCTTTTCTTTATACATATAACATTGTATTTTACTATAGTGGCTGTTGTTTGCTCAGTGAAACAGTTAGTAAATACTTTTTTGTTAGCCGCAGGGCTAGCTCTCTGGCATCGGTAATATGTTTTATTTTGAGCATTGTTTCAGTCACAAACTAAGGGCTTCGTAAGGTGAGACTGAAATGGTTATGTATGGAGTTTAATGTTCATATCGGGGCCTGGATACTAAACTGCCCTTTGGTAACAAGACAATTATAAAAGTAGAATAGTCATTTCTGAACAAATTGCGCTATGAATGCAGAAGGCTGAAGCAGCTTGTGCTGAACTACTAATACAGAATGCTGAAGATGTTAAATGACTGAAGTAATTTATGAAAATGCTTGAATACTTTGTGGAAAAACTAGTGTAAATTTATATTATTGGGACACGTCTTAGAGCACAGGTCTGTGAGTAACACTAAACAGATAGTCTGCTCACCTTCCGGACACTAAACTCTGGGGCACCGTAAAAGGGGGGTGAACATGATAAATTCATGGGGCCCAGTGGATAGAGGTTGGAAGCTGTGAACATTTTGTGTAAGCTCCGAGGTAAAAGAGAGGCATAGAAGCTGTGAATCAGACGTCCAAAGTTATGTTTCATTTTTGGTTTTGCCAGTTACTAAACGACGCTACAAATGGAATTTATGAAGTTTGCTTGTTATCTCGTTTCAAATGTTGCTTTGCACCCTGCAAGTTGTTTACTTAGTCTGTTCATCAATATTCACCCTGTGTCCCTATTCCCCACTCCCCTCTGGGGGAGTGGCTAGCAAAGTGTTACATGTAGTTAGCCTTGTACTCTCTCTAAAAAAAGTCGGGATAAACTTGAACCAGGTTGAGATAATTCATTAGTGTCTGAACCCTATGTTTATGTGCTTATGAATCTTGTGTTGTTGTTAAATGATTAATTACTGTGTGTGTGTGTGTGTGTGTGTGTGTGTGTGTGTAATGTTTGATAGCTGCTTGGTGCAAGTTAATGTGGTGTTAAACAGGTGGTAAACCAGCAGAAATTTATGCGAGTTTGTTAAATTCTTAAAGTGGTGTTTTTCACTGTCATAAACAGTAAAACTGATGTAAATAGGTTACAGTATGACCTGTACGCTAAGGGAACGTAGTGTAACCGAGTTCTGCAGGTCCACTGGATGTATGTGGTTGTGATAAATAAAACACAATCAACACCGGGTGTAACTCCAACGTGAGTCCTATTTTACTTCTTTTCTCACTTTTCTTTTTTATAACACCAATATACTTTTTGGCAGTTCACCCGCATGTTCCAAGGGAAAAAGTTATCAAAGCAAACGAGCATAGAACTGTGTGTTACATACATCCCTGTCCCACAAAGAAACATCCTCGTTTCTGCTAGAAAACAAACAAACAAAAAAAAAAACCAACAATAACCCATCAAAGGAATCTGCAATAGTCAAATACAAACATTACAAGAACCCACAGAAAGGATACACCCCCCCGTCACACCCCCAACATTGGTTAACCAATGGCCCCTCTAAACAAAACAATAAAGGCAGGACACAAAACAAAGTCCTGAAGATGAAGAGGTGGGCACAATGTATGACCAGTGCACGAATGCACCAACTCTGGCTGTGACAAGCACCCAGGGTCTGGATGCTCAACAGCAATGTGTACCTCTTTAGCCTGTCATAATGCACCACTTGTGCCCTGTCCGATGGGTCAAGAGGACTGACAATGCGATATGTCAAGGCAGACTCATCCCCTGATGGGAGAGTCTGTACAACCCTATATGGGCCCTTCCTACGTGGCACAAGCTTTGTTCAGCTCTCGGTGGGGTTATTCAATCACAGGAGCGGAGCTCCCCCACTTTATACGCCTGGTGCCTTACCATCCCATCATAATACAGCTTTTGTCTCTCATGAGCTTCCATGGAGTGCAGCCTGGCTGCTCCTAAGGCCAGCTCAAGTTTCCCCAGCATGGTGGATGCATACTCTGGGAGAGGTTCAGCACCTGAAAAACCCACATCGGGGTTGGGCACCAGGATATCGGCAGGGACCCGAGTTTCTCCCCATGCATGAGAAAGAATGGTGTGAACCGTGTGCTAGCATGGCAGGTGGTGTTCTAAGCAAAAGCGATCTGCTTCACATAAGTATCCCACTCCCCACCATGGGCGAGCAACATCTTGGCTAATTGGTCAGTTACAGTCCGATTATGGTGCTCCACCATGCCATCTGACTTTGGATTGTAGGCTGTAGTACATGTATTTTTAACCCCCAAGAGAAGGCAGGGGCGCTGAATCACCCCAGCCTCAAACTGACACCCCTGATCACTATGCAGCATCTCAGAGACCCCATATACTAACACATAATCCTCAAAAAGGCACCTGGCAACAGTGTGAACAGTCTGATTAGGTAGAGCATAAAGATTCACAAATTTAGTGAAATAGTCTTTTACCACTAATATGTACCTATTCCCCTGAGATGTAATAGGGAGCTCCAAGATATCAGCGGCAACCCGCTGCAATAGACAGTCCATGTAAGACCCCCCCCCCCCCCCCCCCCCATCAGAGCCCTCTGCTTAGGAATGGGGGACCTGCGAGTCTGGCAGGCCCGGCATTGTTCACACCACTTCCTAATGTCCCTCAGCATGAAGGGCCAGTAGGAGGTTTGTTGGGCTCTGTCCCAAACCCACTCCGCAGAAAAGTGAGCAGCTGTTGTCCGCCCCCCCCCCATGTAGCTGCCAAAGGAGCTCTGGTACCATGGCTGATGGAACTACCACCTGAACCTGTCTCTCCCCAGTGGCGGATGAGAGAGTTGACCAGCACAAAACTCCATTGATAACTGACAGACGGCTGATTTCCGTCCACAATTTCTTGAGGCCGGCTGACGGCACTCCTAAACTCCTGCGAGATGGATGAGTGGAGCTTTGTGCCAGCCAACCCAGCACCACGCTAATATCAGGATCATCTCCCTGTAATGTCAGTAGTTCTGCATCGCCACTGGAGAGGGAGTGAGCCAGGGGCGAAGGCATGCCAACCTCCCCCAAGAGGGGAGAGGAGTCTACCACATCCACTGCATGCACATCTGACTGATGACTGATGGTGGCAGGGGTTTCACTCTGAACTGGCCTACGGGACAGGGAATCTGCATTTTTGTGACATGACCCACTCTTATGAACAATGGTCCAATTGAATGGGTCCAACTCCTATATCCATCGGCTCCTCCTGCCAGTCTGGTCACCGTCGATAATCAGATGCTTAAGACCCAACAGGGGACAGTGATCTGTGATGATTGTGAAGACCGCCATCCCCACAGTGTCTAAATTCACGCACAGCCCACACGATGGCCCACAGCTCCCTATCTAATGTGGACCACCGCCTCTGTGTGTGTGTCAGAGCCTGGCTGGCATAGGCCACCACTCACTCAAGTCCATCCACCTCCTGTGCCAATACTGCACCCACTGAGTCCTTGGATGCGTCAGTATAGACCTTAAACAGGAGGGCAAAGTTGGGCAATGTCACCACTGGGGCGGAGGTAAGGACTTGTTTAAGGCACATAAAAGCAGCATCACAGTCATCAGTCCATTCAAAGGCCACATTTTTTCCAGCAAGATTGTTCAAAGGCGCCACCAGTTGTGAAAAGCTCCTCACAAAACGCTGGTAATAGAAACAGAGGCCCAAAAATGCCCTAACTTCTGAGGGTGTGCTAGGAGTGGGCCAGTCCTTTACCTTTTGTGGGTTTCTCATATCCGGTTGAAGACCTTGTCTGGAAACCACATGACACAGAAACACTACATGGTCTCGGCCAAAATGGCATTTACCTGGATTAAGTTTAAGGCCAGCTGCCTGAATTCGGCCCAGAATCTCCTCTAAATGGCTGAGATGGTCTTCCAAAGTGCGGCTATATACCAGTATGTCATCCAGGTAAACCAGACAAGTTTTCCATGGCAGACCCCTGAGAACCAGCTCCATCATCCACTGGAAGGTGGCAGGTGAGTTTGTCAGGCCCATTGGCATGGCGTGCCACTGGTACAGGCCTCTGCTCGTCTTGAAAGCTGTTTTCTCGATGTCCTCCTAGGCCACTTCCACCTGCCAGTAGCCATTACAGAAGTCGAGAGTGCTAAACCATAATGACCCAGCCAGAGTGTCCAGGCTATCATTGACACACAGGAGGGGGTGGGAATCTTTTACAGTCACAGAGTTGAGTCGTCTGTAATCAATACAGAACCTCCACTGGCCCCCTTTCTTTTTAACTAGCACCACTGGTGAGGACCAGGGGCTGCAGCTTTCCTCCACTAGCCCATCAGCTAATAGACCAGCTACCTGATGCTCAATCTCTGCCTGCTTTTCAGAAGATGCTCGATAGGCCCGCTGTTTGACAGGTGGGTGGTCACCTTTTCTAATACAGCGTTGGATTAGCGGACATTTGCCAGTGTTGCGGTCAGTGACACTGACGACCCCACCAAACCTCTCCAGCAGCTGCGCTGACTCCTCCCTCTGTTGTGATGAGAGGTGGTCCCCATTGAGAGAAAAAGGGAGTTTGGAAGGAGATACCTGAGCCGCAGTGCTATCTGGAGATGCGTGAAGTGGCTATACGTCAGCCGCCCCAATGGGGTAAAACTCACCTAGGTCCAACCCTGGGTGCAGCTCGACAGCCCTATCAGTGGGGTTGAGGACGTGGGCTACCGTGACACCATCATACACCCCAGCCACTGTGTGGGCCACCACTAGACCCATAGACTCCAGAGCGTTAGGCTCCAAATTTACCTTACCACCTCCAAACTTGGAGGTGGTAAGGCCAACACCAGACACCTTCACTGGCACCAAAGCCTCATACAGTGGGGGAATGACCATAGTTTCTGCTGGGGACACATTACAGCATTCAGGGATGAGGTCGCCCCCACGTAGCAAAGGCACACAATCACCCCCTAACCTTAACGCATCTTGTCTTTAGTCCAGTAATGCCCCATGTTCTGTAAGAAAGTCCAAGCCGAGTAAAACCGATTGAGTAGACCCTCTCAGGACCTGGAATCGATGCTGCCAATTGGTAGCACCCAGGTGGAAAGTCACTGCTGTGGTACCCAGCGTGTCCAATAACTGTCCCGATGAACCACCCGAGCCGATGTAGTCCCTCCTCAAGGGCTGGGTTTGTAAGGCAGGAACAGCATTTCAAAAGTCCTCACTAATCAATGACACTGTGGCCCCTGAGTCTATCAAAATGGACACCTCAACGCCTTCCACCAGACCCCTCACGTATGATGTATGGTGTCCAGCATCGTCCTTGTCCACAACATTCATGTAATCAACAAGTCCATGGTTAGAGGGGCCTTAAGCCATCACACTGACAGAAGCCATTTTAGTCATTTTCTATGATTTTTTTTTTCTTTTCTTTTTTTTTTTTTTAAATATCGACAGAACCATTAGGGTCTTTTAGTGTTTTAGTCTACATTGGTATTTATTGATTATTTATTGTTGATTATTTAAATGCATTTATTAGGGACTGAGCCGAAAGGTAAGGCCCTCTCACACAGTGAGAGGCCTTGCCTGCAAGCAAGGCCCTGTTGTTATTCGTTCGTTTTTATATTTTCCTGACGCCACTTTGACCTGGATTTTGACCCCCTAAACATGCTCAAAAACTCACCAAATTTGGCACACATGTCAGGTCTGGCGAAAAATTTGATAAAATGTAAAATTTATACCCATAGGTACCAAAATGAGCTCTCTAGCACCCCCTAGAAACACAAAAACGGCCCTAGCGGCCAGTAGGAATGTCGTAGAAACATGAAACAAATGTCAAAATTTTTGTCTCATCAAGCCCGACAAATCACACACTGACACTCATGACCTAAGTCAAATAGGAAGTTCAGAATTTGCCTTTCAAAATAAAATGCTCAAATTGCTAACTTCCAGTAGGAATGTCGTAGAAACACGAAACCAACGCCAAAACTTTCGTTTAATCAAGCCCAACAAATCACGTGCTGACACCTATGAGCTAGCTCCAACAGGAAGTTCGCAATATGCCTTTCAAAATAAAATTTCTAAAACTATCTCCGATGACACCGTTTGCCGTATTGACTTCTAAATAGTGCCAAAAGATAGAGTGAACCCTCCTCAAAAAAGTGATCTTATACCTTTTCCAGAACTGTCTTAGTTTTTTTTTGTTTTTTATGAGCCCGCAAAGTTGAGATGTTTGGAACTCATTTTTTACTTTTTTTCCCCACATGTGACATATCTATCCGTTCACAGGACTCAGCACAACTCTCACATGCAAAAATTTTTGAGATATGATGTACGGTTGTTGATTTATAACAATTTCTTTGTTTTCATACTTTTTCCATTTAGACTGCCATTTGACCCTTTTAACATGCTCCAAAACTCACCAAATTTGCCATGTATGTCATGGCTGGTGAACACTTTCATACAATATCAAAATTAACCCCTTGGATGCCAAAATGAACTATGTAGCGCCACCTTTGTACTAAAAAACACACAAAATCTGCCCTAGCAGCCAGTAGGAATGTCACAGAAACATGAAACAAATGCCAAAATGTTGGTCTGATTGAGCCCAACAAATCATAGACTGACACTCATGAGCTAACTCCAACAGGAATTTGGCAATCTGCCTTTGAAAGTTACTCTAAGTTTCTGCAATTACTGCTTATTCATTTCAGACTTTTGACAAAAAAGTTATACCTCATTAAATTCCCACAAGTCTGCAGAATCCAAAAGTGAAAGAATTTTTCAGATACGACCTACGGTTATGGAATAATGGCGATTTTTTTGAAGAGTATGTTTAGTTTCACTTTTCAAAATTACAAAATCCCTATATAAAGCTGAATACTGCAAACAAGCATGTGTCTGATAATACACCAGTGGTAAGAGCTGTGGTCTATTATACAGGAGTCCTGAGTTCAAGCCCCAGCCAATGCATTGATTTTAAATTTTTTTTCCCTCCTCCCCCCCTCACATTTTAACAGGTTTTGCTGCATTGTATTGTGGATACTGGACATTTTGCACACATTACAAAGTACACGGAGTAAATGTTTTCAAAATACAACCCTTATTAAAAAACATAAAAAATATCTATTACATAACTTCTTTTCATTTTATGACCAAACGCTCAACTGTTTGTACAGTGTTTCTTCATTCAAAGTACTCTTTCTCACAGACACACATGCTCACACAATAGGGTTTTTCCAAAATAGCCTTAAATGTGATAAATCATCACTTTTATGCTCAGTTATTCATACAATTTCAATTCATTTTTCAAACGGATTCTTTCTCTCACATACAGAACAAATGCACATACACACAGTAGGGTTTCCAAAATAAAAGTCTCATTTAAAGGTGATGGTGGTTTCAGCAGAGGGTCGCTGGTGTTCTGTAGAGATGTAAGGAGGACAGACACTAAAGGGTGGGAACTGGTATCGGGATGGAAAGGTGTGAGTGGAGCTGAGGTGTAGACGGTCACGGGAGGCGGATCGCGGGGGAGGCGGAACGCTTGGTGCGAGGTCCCGCCCAATGCTGCTTGCAGCTTTAATTCATAGTTTCTTTCAATAGTCATGTATTTGTGGACTGATTTATTTATGTTTGTCACATTGCACTTTGGATGTGGGCTGATGTCTGGGCTGATGTCTGTGGTAAGCTGCAAATAAATTGCCCATATGGGATAAGTTTTCTGAAGTTTTCTAAAGTTTTCTGAATCTGACGGACAGGCTAGTGTTTGGGCCATAACACCAGCCGCTGACCATTTCCCTGATGACCATCATTGGTGCTGTGCTGAGATGGCAGGAAACAGATGCCCCGCCTCCTAGGTTCGTTCTCCGTTCCAGCACACCATTCCAGGCTTGGGCTCCTGCGCCTGACAGTAGGAGGTGGTGTGGCATCTCGACGGCAACTGTCTGCCCTGTAGCCCCTCTGTTCCACAAGGTGGGCCGGATGAGCGGCCCCAGTAGTTACCCCAGGAACCCCTTGACTGGCAGCCAGCTTCATCACAGGAGCAGGCACGGCACCCCCCGATGTCGAGTAGAACCGGTGGTCCCTCCTGTGGTCACTCCATGCCACCAGTCTTTTATTATTGTTGCTGAGCACTCAGGATCTCTTCCGTCAGTCGGTCCACCGCCCTCTGCAGGCCATCAGACATCGACACCGACTGGACCGACGATGCTCCTACTGGCAGGTGGGAATTCGTAAAGCCACCCACACACTTTCTCTGAAGGGCAGCCCTGGCATTCTCACAACGCCCAATGATTGTCAAAGCTTCATCTAGATCCATGGCCCCCTGCTCCAGGCACTTCACCCTCAACGCTGGGTCCAGGCCAGCAAGGAAACGCCTGAACATCTCTTCCTTCTGTGCTGCCAGCCCATACTCAGGAAACGCTTCCAGCACCAGCCTATTCACATCTGCTGCATAAACTTCCAAGCTCTCACCTGGTGCCTGAAAGCAAGCAGAAAGGCTGGCACTAAATTGGTCCATAATCTGTCGCTGTCCAAACACTGCAGCCATCCTCTCTTTAACAGCAGTAAAATCCATTTTAACTTTGTCTGGGAGGCTGTCCCACAATAGGAAGGCTGACTTGCATAGACGAGTGGGCAAAATCCTTACTAGTTCATCTCTATAATCGCCACCGTCCCCCACTGCTGCGCGAACGGCAACCTCCAACTGCTTCACCCAGCCAAGAAAATTTTGACTTCCATTACCAGCAAAGGGAGCGGGTAAATCCACCCTTATATCTTTGCAGAGTGAGCGACCAAGAAACGAACACGCCTCGGACTTGAAAGGGTCCTCCATTCCACGCCACATGATGTACCGAAGTTGACAGCTAGCTAAACTGTGAAGCTACACTAAGAGAAGGGGAAAACAAGATAAACCCGGCGTCACGTTAACGAACATAAAAAAACAAGGAACGTCGGAGAACATCACCGCTACCACCAATGTAACAGAGTCCTGCAGGTCCACTGGATATACGTGGTTGTGATAAATAAAACACAATCAACACCAGGTGTAACTCCAACGTGAGTCCTGTTTTACTTCTTCTCTCACCTTTCTTTGTTACAACACCAACATACTTTTTGCCTTGATAACTTTGTCCCTTGGGACAAAGTTTGTCCCTTTGGGACAAAGTTATCCCTTGGGACAAAGTTATCAAAGCAAACGAGCATAGAACTGTGTGTTACAGTAGTTTATTTTGAAGTGTTTATGTGAATTCATGTTCTGTGTACTGTGAGCAGGATGTTTATTAAGAATTCATATTAAAAAGGAGTAAAATGGACACTGTAAAGTAGTAACTTTATTTAAATATATCAAAATGGACCGTGATTATGGACTAAATGAATAATTATTTGCATAGCTGTGTAGGCAGTTTTTTTTGTTTGGAGCCCTTCGATTGGGTCCTCAGTTCCTCTACCGTCTTCTGCTGTCAGCCATCTGCATCTTCATCCTGGTTGCTACTCATCTTCGGAAAAGGAGCCATTCCACACCTACATCTCCATATTCTCACCCATCGCCATACTCACCTTGGACATTCACTGTGGGAGAGGGTGGTAGGACTTTCTGAGTGCACTCATTTAGGGCTGCAGCTATCGAATACTTTAGTATTCGAGTATTCTACTGAAAATTCCCTCGAGTAATCGAGTAATCAAATAAAACTTATTTTTGCTTAGTTAAAGAGCAATTATAAATATGCAAGAGGAAATAGGGTATTTCACTTAATAATGAAAGACCAATTGGTTTCCTTTTTTTTTTTAATAATTAACAGTTATAGTTCTTACATTCATTATTGTGCATTCGCAACAAAATGTATTTCCTTGACTAGAAACATTTCCAGAGAGGCAATTGCAAACACAAATAAAAATAAGTAAAACACAAATAAAAATAAATAAAATTTACTTTCAACTTAGCATTTCTTGTAAGTATCAAAAATATAACGCATCAGTAAATTAAAAAAAAAAAAAAAAAAGGTACAAACATCGCCTTTTTGATGTTCTAATATTTTAACACATTACATGTTCACTTTAACTCAATATATGTCATTTTTATATTATCAAATATCTCCTGGGCTTCAATCCACGTTCCTCCACCCTCTTCCCCTGCCCACCGCCTCCATAAAAATACTCAGGCACCCTGCTGGCTCTGAAGCGGCAGAGAAAGAGCGAAAGAGTGAGCTGGCATTAGTCAACATTCTCACTGAGATTTCTCCCCACTGATGCGCCACCCACTCCCATGAATGCCAAGCAGTTCCTTTATTATCTCTGCATTTACATGATTTTCAGGAGCAGCTTATGCTTTATTTCTCCTCTCCTCCCTCCTCTCCACCTTTACTTCCCCCTCTCTCTCTTTCTGCTCTATCAAAGTGCTGTATCATTTGCCTGATCCCCCTCCTCCTCTTCCTTCAAGTCCCAAGCCTCACCCTTGAAATTCTTTCAGTTTTACAGGGTGTACAAATGGGTGTGGGGTGAGGCTGGAGGGATGGGATGTCTTTTTCTTGTGCTAGTGCTGATGAAACCATATGGAGGCAGGGGCTGGTAGTGGTGGGGGTGGGTTGTAGGGAGGGAAATAGGGAGATGGGGAAAAGGAGAGGGGGGTAGGAGGGGGTAGGGGGTACATACGCCGGCGTAAATGACTTCTTAGCAGTGCAGCGAGATGTGAAGGACAGACTGACGTGTGACAGTGTGGTGAGCAAACTAATGAGCTACACATTTCACGCAGAGAAAGAAAAAGGAAAGAAGAGAGACTGAGGAGGGGGTGATGAGAAGGAAGGGGGGGGGGAGAGAGAGAGATAAAGCAGGAGGGACAAGATGATGACAGAGATAGAGAGATGGGAGGAGGGAGGAAGCAGGAGGAGACAGGAGGAGGGAGAGGAAAGAGGGACAGATATGGAGGGAAAGCAGAGCAGGAGCTAAAAGATGAGGTGCGAAGTTGGGGAAAGAGGAAGAGAATGACAAAGAGAAGGAACAGAAGGGGCAGGATAAAGAGTGACATGAAAAATGACCTTTCTTTGCTGGCTTTTCTCATTTATCCTTGCCACGACAATGAACAATAAAGTTAGCTTCAGTGAGCTATTGCATGGGTACACAATCTCACAGGCAGCCATTACCTTTCATCTTTTTTCATTATATGACTTTCACAGATTTCTATTCATTTGATCACAAAGGAAATAGTTATTTGCAACAGAAAAAAAGAAATCACCATGACTCACACTCTGTGGAGTTAGTGTGAAGCTCCCACATGGGGTTAAAGACACAAAGATGAGGCATGAGCCAGCCGGTGGAGTTCACATCTGATACCATCCAGTTTGTTTGATTACATATTTATCTTTGAATTAATCAATACTACTCTGACCTTGAACAACTTTAGTGTCCAAAGAGAGGCCTTTTCATGTTGGCAGGAGTAGAACATAACAGAAACAACTCTCATTACAGTATTCTGGAGCTCATTTGTACTCCATAGTCATTACTTGCTTAAGTTCAGTGATGAACGTTGAGTGTTTTCAAACCCAGTTGTCAGTTCTACAGGGTAAACGATACAAGTCAGTTTATTTCCTTAGATATGAAAAACAGACAATATGGCCCAGGTGATGTTACTAATGTATGGCTGTATCCCCATATTGAGTGTAACTCCTCACACTGCGTGATTCTGAAAATGACCACAATGTCAGAAAGAAGCTGAGACCAAGGTGATAAGTATGTATGACATATGACAGACAGAATCACAATATACTCATGAAAAATCATCTGAGCCTCTGAAAGGAATATTTACAAATATTCTTGCTGCTTTCTCTCACCATCACAGTCTTTTTCCACATGGAACTGAAGCCCTGAAGTGCTCTTAAAACTCCTCAAGTTCCCAGAAAAACACTGTACTTCTGAAGTTTTGTGTTTTTGTGATATTGCGGTGTTGTAAAATGTTATTTCTAGCTGACAAATAAATCAACTGATTGAGGCAGCAGTATTACAAGGCAAAATTACTGTACAATCATACTTGCAGTTATGATTGTGTCAGCTGAATTTGGTGGAAAGGGAATTGGACTGACAGGCAAGTGGATCGAACACCTCTGATTATAGGCAGTAACTTTATTTCTATTAATGCAAATTTCATGATGTAAAGTTGTACTAAAACAATACCATAAGCACGTTTCTCTATTATAAAATGTCATGAAAGCTCTAAAAGAAAGATGTGGCAAGTTAAAAAAAAAAAAAAAAAATTCAACTTGTCAACAAATGACAATTATTACATACATGTTGGCTTTTATGTCAATTATACAGCAGCACTGATGAGCTTATATTGACCCTTTGCACGTTACATCACGCTCTGTTCGCGCTGCAAATGAGCGCCATGACGGATGGCAGAAATGCCAGACTGCACACTGGATGGCAAACCGGCTAATATAGAATTTGATCTGAACGTTCTTGTTTTTGTTCATTTTTAACCCTGCTTTACAAGTACAGTGGTCGCACACAAGTTTCATCCTTCTTCAAAGACAACCATGGCTTCACCTGGGTTCCAGACAGAGCCTGACTATGATGGACCTGATATTAAACATGATTTTTGATGATTTTGATGGCGTGCTGGGGGAACATGTTAAAACATACACAGCTAGCTAGCTAATGTTAGCTGTATTGTACCATTACCATTATGAGATACATTCCTCTGCCGTGAGCGCAGTACAGCGACTTGGTCATCTAAACTGAGACTAAGAACTGGTAAGCATCCAGACTTTTGTATGCTTTTAGATCAGCACCTGTGTATGGGGACACTCCATTTAGAACAGAATGGTACAGATTGTGTGCATTAAACTCCGGTAGACTGGAGGATTTTGCTAGATCTGTAACACATCAGGAGGGAGAAGGGTCGGTAGCTAGCCCTGCTATCACTAGCTTCTCCAAATAATGTTCTCTCTGCCGTCCAGTAAGGTTAGTTACTTTGCAGGACAACTCCAAAACTTTATTTTCAGTTCTGGTAGCCATAATCCGTCACTCATTCGTTTGTTTGTTGTGTTGCTTTTGCCGCCCACCATGGCGCTGAACCCCTAGTCACGTGATAACTGTGATGTTGGTGCAAAGGGTCAATAGTCCTATGATTCTGTTTACAGCTCAAAAAACATGTTTCAGCATTTAGGATCACCTGAGGTAGTGAAAACCTTAGTTGAAACTGGTTGGGGAGGTCATGGTGTCATAGTTATAATGTTCTCATCTTATGGTTAAAAGAAATAATAATTCATGGAAAGACTTGATTACAAGGATAATTCATGATTTTCATATGTAAGGATGGCAATTCATTAGGAAGTGATAAAAAAGTTTAATAGTTCATTTGTCCTTGGTTAAGAATGTTAAAATGAGGATTTGTCATTCACTCTGTGTTGACTGCTTTTGCCTTGTTTGTATGGAAACAACAATAGAAACAGCAACCACAATTATATATAAATTAATTTTATTCTTTATTACTTTTTGTGTACAACCTTTCACCTCCCTGTTGTGAAAATGTACTTGCAAAAGCTATGTTTAACATCTAAATTGTTTTGGTTTTTTTGTCAGTCCGTGGTGGATGTCCTGCACAGCAATTGATTGTTCATGCCTGTTTCTGTGTGTGAGAGAAGCATGTGGCTAACTAAAAATATACTCTGAATGAAGGCTAACGCATTGTGTTTGTGTAGTTTTTCCAGTTTTCTTTTATCATTTTTCCCCGTTATTGGGGCGTAACATTTGGAGGCACCACTGGGATAGTGTGCAATGTGGTTAAACATCTACGAGAGCTGTTCCCAGCCATCACACATCCCTTTTAAAATAACCTGGACCGTTGGAGCCGGCCGCTGTGGGACCCCGACCATCTTCGGCTGCATGTGGTCTGAGTAGGGATGTAAACAATTAATCTACTATTGATTTACTGTTGATAACAATCTGCTCGATTAAATTAGATTACTTGTTGGTTAATTGCTCTTTTTGTTTGTGGTGTTGACAGTAGGGGGCGCCACTTCCTAAACTAGGCTTCATCGCTAAGGTTGAATATTGGGGGGAGTCGTCCATCTGTCCACACCTGTCCGAAGGTTGCTGGCTTGTTAGTGTTACGACGCCGCAGGGGATAGTCATCGAACCAGATCATGGCATTGATGAGTTAGAATCGCCTTTGGGACATGGTGGAGTGAAACCACACTCCTGCCCACATACACGCACATATGCGGGGTTGGAGCATTTTCCCTGGAGGCTGGTGTAGTCCATGATCATCTGGACTATCTGGTCAGTGAGACAGAAGTTAAAACATCCTCCAGGCTCCTGATCCAGGCCACAGTATATAAGGTATGTTGGTCACCCTGGTGGCTATGGGAAAATGGGGGGGGGGGCTGAAATCTTGCTCCATCGTGTCAGAAGAAATCAGAAATGCCCATTTCTTCTAAACTGCTCCTCTTCAGATCCATTTATTTTATTAAAATTCTCTGCAGAATTTATTTAGCTCTACTCCATAAATGTCATTGCCTCTACTGTATCCAATCGTACAATAAATCAGTCATTAAGGAATATGACATGCTTTATTCATGAAGTATATAAACACTACTTAGGTTTTTTTTCTTATAGACCCTATTGAAAGAGAAGTTCAGGTTCTAAGGAAAATTGCAGCTTATCAATTAATCGTTAATTGTTCGATAAGGTCAGTGAACTAATGATTAATGAATTAATGGATCATGTGCATCCCTAGATCTGAGGTATTGTTACATATCAGGAGAGCTACTGCTCCTGATATTAACCAGTACCACCTCGCCACTAGAACCCACTTTTTGCTAGAAGGATGGCATCTACAGAGATAGAGGAGCTACTACTCAGAGTTATCAGAGAATTGTTTGCTGCCCAGAGAAAGTTTTGTGGAGCTATTTGACTATCTAATCCACACTGGCACAAAGTTCGAGCATGTTAGCAGCAAAGGATGAATAGCTCTCATCACGTTAATTTTGGGCTACATCCAGAGAGAAGTGCTAGAGGACCTTGAGAATCAAGGTATGGCTGATTTACTCCATCGTTAAGATAAAATTTACAAGCTACATGCTGGGTGTAATGCTAGTGCAGCAAAACAAGAGGCAGAGCAGCAGAAAAAACAAGATGAAGAGGAGGAAAAAATACTAAAGGAAATCAAAGCTTTACAGCTTCAGCTAGCAAGCACACAGAAAGAGATTCAACAAAGAGAAAAGAGACACTAAAAGCAACGGTCACAACAGACAGGTAACACAACACAGCCCACAACCCTCCACCTCATCAGTAGCACAAAGACTTGTGAGCCTGATCAAAAAGGCAAATTGACTTTTTTAAGCTTAGCATGACAAATTGAACATGGTCTAAGCAAAGGGTTGCCAGAACTAGAGATTGAGGATGCAGTGATTAGAGCTATAGCACCTGCTATGCAGCTTTGCAGCTATTTGGAGGGCAAAGTGAATTTGGCATTACCAACATTGAGAAGAATCATCCGTTCACATTATCGGGAAAAAAAAGTGCAACTGATTTCTATGCACAGTTGAATTGGGTCTTCAGTATGATCTGGGGTTAGTGCAAAGAATGTTTCTTCACACTGTGTTAACTGGGCTGCAGAATGACAACATTAAGCAGGATCTTCAGCCTTATTTGGAGCAAGCTGACATCTCTGATGAACTGTTGCTTGAGAGAATGAACACAGCATGTGCCTATGAGATAGAGAGACAGATAAAAAAGAAAATGGCAGGGTAACAAATCTGTTACTCTTCACTCAGCACAGTATAGTGATGTTCCTGTTGAAAAGAATGGAAAATCAACCGCTCAGCAAAATCTGTCTGTCCTGTCGTTCTCTCCCAACTTGAGGAGATTAAATCTGACATAGGTCTACTGAAAGACTTGAAAGTTGAAGTGTCTCAAATGAGGGAGTCCATGCTACAGCCCCAGCATGTGCCCAAACCACAACCACCAGCAGGGGGTGCTGGTGGTACATCAAGGCTGCAATTCTCAGGTCAGCAGATGCAGGATTTGTTCCAGAACTAAGGGTCCAATGCAGGCCCAAGACACCAAGGTGGAATATCCCCATAACAGCAAAGATTTGCCCCACAATGCAGCTTCCCTCCATCAAATTACGGACGAATGAGGAGATGTTTTGGCTGTCAACAGAGTGGAGCTGAAGATTATTGTACCCACTGTTACAGGTGTGGCAGCAGTGAGCATTTCCTTGCTGGATGTCGAGCAAGACAGAGACAATTTGGAGGTGAGCCTTTAAATGGGGGGAGGTCACTCGCATGGGACAGGGAGTGACCAATCACACCGCAAGGTCCCAGCAATGTGCACACTGTGGACAAAGGGGAAAAGGGGTAATGCTGAAACAGTGTGCATCTTGTAAAAGTGGGCTTTATTGTTCTAGACCATGTTAAGTGGATAATAGGGCTGAACACAAAAAACATTGTAAACCTCTTTCATGTATGACTGCTAACGCTACCTCAAAAAGAAAAAAAAAAAAAAGAGGCCAAGAGGACCCCATCGGTAAGAGAGAAACACATGGTAAGCTGCTTCATTGAAGGCCAGAGGGTTCAAGCTTTACTCGAGTCAGGCTCCCATGTGACAATAATTGATGAGTTATGCAAAGAAGTGAACTTACCAGACACAAGAGACATTTCTGAAATTTTGGACATGACACTAGCCCAAGATATAAAGGCAGCAAATGGGGAGAGCATGCCATATACAGGTTGGGTTGAGATAGCTTTCAGGTTAGCTTCCTGGCTGCATCCAAAACAGAAGTAATTGTTCCCATGCTTGTATTGTGGTAAACTTGCTCAATCAAACATTGGCTCTAATGTAATTAAGGTCATTACTGACAGGGAATGATCAGACACTTCTGATGGGGGACAGCTGAGTAAAACAGTGAGGGCAGCATTCCCAGACCACACAGACACTTTTGTAAATCAAGTAGCTGCTGTTGTTGAGCAAGCCAGTGTAAAGCAAGGAAATGAGTATATAATTAAAACCGAAAGGGTGAGTATCAACATACCTAAGCACCTGTCAGTACAAGTTGTCAAGTACAAGAGTGTCCCGTCCACATGGACTCCCCACAGGAGGATGCAATACTAATCTTCGAGCCTGATGTGAATCCTCATTGGACAGAGGGACTTGAACTGTGTGACATGCTTGTAGAGGTAACCAGAGGCACAAAAAAACTCTGTATTACTGTATGTGTGCAGAACCCAACTGATCACGACACTGTTAGCAGGTTTTCTTAGGACTGTCCAGCATGTCCAGGCAGTCTACCTCACCTCTATGCTGGAGAGATCCCGCTCCCTAACATCAGTCACAACAAACCGCGTCACTACTAAAGAGGATCTAACTAATGGTTATGTCTGAGACCCACCTGTGAATCTGAGTCACCTCAGCAAACCAGAGCAGGAGATAGTTTGCCAGATGTTAAGAGAGGAGTCTGCCTTCTTTTCCAGAGCAGATAATGATATTGGCTGCATAAGAAAAATTACATATCTTTCACTCAGAGTCATGCAGAGTCTGCACTGCAGGTGGGTTAATTGCGTTAACATTTTTTTTTATCAGATTGATCATGATGATGGATCAATCCACCATAATGCATTCATTTTGACAGCCCACTGCCTATACACTTAGGCTAAAAATGACTAGACATAAGTAAATATATGAAGCTGTAACATGGACACAGAATTATCTAGACAAACAAATGTTTGAGCACAATGTAAAATAGTTGAAAGTTTATTTTTGTAATCTCTGTAAAGTTTTGTTATGCACATTCAGTTTGTTTTATAATAAATCTGCAAAAAATTCAAGTCCATTTTTCCTGTTTCTGGATCCACTTCTGTTCATTCATCTGTATTCAATCTGCTACAGTTCTGTGTTCCTGAGTCCATAAAGCACATCCAGTTGTCATTCTACCACTTCACATGTGATGATACAAACAGAGGAAGAGGATGGAGCTGATAAGTGAAGTCACAAGCCTTCAACAAATGAGAAAATAAAGAAGTTTGGTGCTGGTAAGTGTCAGCATCTTAGCTAATTAGCGCCCACAGCATCTGCTAAACCAGATCTTTGTGTGTTTACTTAATATAGAATAAGGCTTTTATGAGATGTTTCCACATCCTCATGCTTCATATTTAGTTTATCAGTCCTTTATCTGTTCTGTCCAGTTCAGTGGAAGGTAAATGAAGCAATAATTTACATCCCTGCACAGCGGTCTTTGAAAACTGTGACATCCATCCGAGATCTCCATTACCCACTGTTTATACGCAAATGAGAAAACGAAGGTTTGCAGAAATCTTCACATTGGCCAGAATTTTTTAGAAACCTTCGTTTGTTGTGTGTGTGCATTGTCGTGTAAATGATAGGCACAAACGCAGAGAAAAATCTCTCTTTTCAAAAATGCCCAGCTACCTGTAAACACACTGTTAAGGCTCATTTATGCTCACTTTACTAATGTGAATAGGTACGTCTGTTTCTAACGTTGTCATGCATCACTGCCTTCATACTTCCATGCGTCCTGAACATTGGAATGAGTGTTTCTCATACAATCCACCAGAGAGCGCTGCTCTTAATTACCATACTGGCCAAATACCAGTTAATAATAACAAACATGTTGACAACAGAGAAGGTTTTACTAATGTGGATACTAATGTTAATATTGAGAAGGGTAGTCATAAATATGTCAGTAATTTTTCTCTAACTCATACAGTTGCTCTTTGAAAAGTTATGCTATTTATGGAAATTATTCTGTCCAAACTGCCTCCACTGTTCCTGGTGGTACTGTTCCATTTCGGGTACGCATCTGCAAGCTCACGGAAAACGGAAAGAATTACGCACATAATGTACACAGGGGACGGACAGGACACTCCATTCACATTTATCTGTGTCTTTAACGTAGAGCATAAATCAGCCCTACAGGCATTTTCACACTGCGTACCCAAGTCCGTATCCGAGTACATTGAACCCCAAATGCTAACATTCCAAGTGTGAATACCGTACCCGAGTCCAGCTGAGAAGGTTGTCCTGGGCACAGACTGTGTGGACTCCAGTATGATACATTGCAGTGTGAAAGCAATCTGTGCCTGACAACGGACATGACCTAATCATCACTCCAACAATGGAAGTGACTTAATCAACACAAGACCATAGATGGTGCTCCTGTGGTCTCCTGAAAAAGCCTTGGATCTGCATGGCTTGCCTTACTGGCTGAATCACTCAGTGATATATCAGGGACAATGAAAGTCACTCTTCTTCACTTCACCTCAAATAGGCTAACAGAAAAGTATTGCCTGTCTTGCTGCCATTGTAGACAAATGAACAGAACAGTCGCTCGGTTGATGGTGTAAGGGTTTGTCTTCTTCTGATTTTCGCATTTGTTGGATAGCAACAGAATTCCTTCTACACCGCCACCTACTGTTTCGGCCCTGTAACACCCCCTCATACTCGAGCATGGGCCGTGGTACGTGCTTGTAAATGCAACATCTGTGGGAAAGGAGTGAGAGGAGTGAGTGAGTATCCAGGTACGGCACTGATCCCGATACCCAGTGTGAAAACACCCTGAATTTCCTGCTTTAATCCCTTTTCCTTGGCGTCCTGCAATGCGAGTTTCTCAGTACCTGGTGGGATGGGTGTTTGGAGTAAGCCTGTGGACCTCTGTTATAGACTGCAGGCAGACAACCAGCTCTTCTGAGTCACTTCCAGTGTTTGTTCTAGTCCAACCCACCCACCACTTCACAGTCTCTCGCCGCATCAAATTTTAAAGCACAAGACACTGATGAAATGTTGTTACAGAAAATACAGGGTTTTGCATTTGTGAGCTAAGCCTGTGGTTAATGTGAGGTAACACCAGTCCATTTCACACCTCTGGAAAACAGTGTAATGTATATTGAAATCTTGGATGTCATTTTGAAACACATAAACAACACTCCAGAAACAGTCCAACAATAAGAATATTATCAATTCTCTTTGAGGGAGAAGTTTTGGTTTAACCTTTAAAGACCAAGTACTATTTTTATCACAACTTCCAAACGATTTTTTTTTGTCTTTCCCAAGTGATTTATCATCATTTATCATAATATTATCCTTTGAATATTTATTTTTCAGTGAAAATCAGGTATTTTCCTATATTTAATTCACTGATCATGTAGATGTACATGAAAGCTCAGGGTAAATTCACATGTTATTAGATCAACTCAATTTATTAGATCAAAAAGTGTGGAAGATGTGTCTTTTTCAACAAAAAAATATTTTTAACTGAACATATAAACAAGTGTCTACAATCATTGTCATTTATCAAACTCCACTTGTTTTACTGGTGATTCAGTGTTGCAAAAGATGACAGTGTTTCCACTTCACTACGGAACCTCTGAACGTCCAAATGAGTCATCTGATTACCAAGAAAAGATGACAAACTGCATTTTACACCAATTGTTTACATGTATTGATTAGGATCAGTGGATCAACATATATTAAACAGTTTACATCAGTAGATGCTTTTGGTCAGTGGTGGATATGTGGGTATTATATATAGTTATCAGTATACTCTTTCTGGACTACTTTTTTTTTTTCACCTTATAGAGTCTTAGTGATCCCTGAGCTCATTGTGATCATTCTGAATTAATTTCTTTTATTTATTATGAGGACCTTGAAGAGCATTGAGACCTTCACTGAGACCTGTTGGGAGATAAAACAGTAATGCAATATATTTCTTTTACTACAGGAAATAAATTCCTTTTATTGAAAAATTGTGGGAAAAAAAAAAAACAAAACAAAAAACTTATGCTTTAAGGTAGTCAGATGTTAAAGGACCATTCCTTGCCAAATTGTAAACACTTCTTATACAGATGTCCTTGTTTTATTAAAGCAAGGGTAGTTCAAGTTCTGGCTCTCCTCTTGGCTCTGTTTTCAGGCTTCTGAAACTCAGCCCATGATTAGAGACAAAGGCCAACCACAGGTAATTTTAGAGAGGGGATTCCTGCTGACTGTTACACAAAGGTTTATGTCCACCCTCGTCTGGTGGGAGGGGATGGGTGGGGGGTAGTATTCTTTTAGTTTCTGTTGCTTTTGCTGATTATTGCTTACTACAGCTTTACTTTACAGTCCACATGACATTTAATTAGTTGACATGAAAATATTTGTTTTATTTGTCTTGTCTAAAACACTATCTTTACTCCATTATGGGTGAATAAAGAATGAAAAATCTTTCTTTCAAATGTGTCAAAACAGACAGACAGACAGACAGACAGATAGACAGATAGATAGATAGATAGATAGATAGATAGATAGATAGATAGATAGATAGATAGATAGATAGATTCGGTTTCCCTCTTAAATTATATCCCCCATCTCTCTTTCAGAGCAATTTCTATTCCTGTTTCTGTGTTTTGGAAGCAAGTTATATCTTGCTTTAAATATTAGCTGTGTTGTTTTAAACTGAATCTAATCTAGAAATTTTAGTATTAGTACTTTTAAAAAAGTAAATTTGCATTGTCTCTATATCCTGCATTATTTATCAGTGTAATAGCCTTTTCTGCATTTTATATATTGTTTGTATATTGGTTTTATTTGTATTTCCATACATGTCAACAGAGTACCTGATATACAGTAAAAAATAATCTCCATTATAACTTATATAGTGCTTTTTGATTGAGGATAAGCCTTAAAACAGAAACAATAAATAGACAAAGCAAATAAAAATATGAATTTAAGGTTGAGGTTTAGTTGAACTTTTTTACTGGAGTATTATCTTTGGTTCCACCACAAAGAAACAGAATATTCATAAGAGGCAAAGATAGAATTACAAAGAAACCAAAATCAACTGTAAAAATTATCCAGTTCAATAATTTAACACCTTAAAGGTAGGGTTGGAGATGTTTTCCTGGAGCAGTTTTTACTATATTTCCTAACATCCCCCTCACACCCTGATTGCAACCAATAAATTAACTGCTTTAAGACAAAAATAAAAATTTTTTAGTCACCAGTGGAACAGACAGGCCTGAAAAAGCACCATCCATTAATTTTAACCAGCCCATCAAAATGATTGAAAGGTGATATCGTCATGCCCCCCCCCCCCCCTCCCCACACACACACACACACGAACTCTTCTTTGTGCACAAATCGCATGTTCTTACAGGCTTGGCGCACTTGTACAGGAAATGATGCCGGAGCTCTTATACATGAAACAAAGCCAGAACCAGAGCTTGGCTAGCTATATTAGCTATATAAGGATGTTCACCGGCAAGCTGTTATGTCACTAACATAAATCAGTAGGGAATGAATGTAGTGGGGTGCTAGCCTGACATCAGTTTTACTGCAATCAGCTGTTCTTACTAGCCCCAGATTATTTAGAACACATATCAAAACAACAAGTGAAAAGTCCAACTTCTAATGTAATATACTGATATACAGACCTGAATTCAGAGGTATGCATGGATCCGCAGAGGGGGGGTGAATCGTAAGACATGGAGGGTGTTGGAGGAGAATGAATGAGGTATGCATGGATCTGTAGACCGGGGGGGTATAGGGTGACACCTAGCAGAATAAACTGGCTGTTTTAACAGCCACCCCCAAATCTACAAGCAGATTTGTGTTCATTTAGGCTAGCTGGGGTTGTCTTCCTCCTGAGGAAAGGCAGGCAACCTGATAAGGCGAGTCACAGGTCTAACATAGATTTTATCCTTAATTTGAACTTTTGCAGCACAAACTTTATTATCACTTCCCTGTAAGATGGTCTTGACAGTCCCAACTAGCCACAATGCTCTTGGAGATTGCGGGTCTATGAGCATGACCATTGTTCCAACCTTAAGATCGTCCATGTCCTCCATCCACTTGTGACAAGTTTGCAGAGTGGATAGATATTTCTGCGTGAAACATCTCCAAAACTGATCAGTGAGGATTTGGCTGTGTTGCCACCATTTTTTGCTGAAGAGATCAGATTCAGGCTACACTACTCATGGTAAAGCTGAGTCATGCCACCCCATTAAGAGAGTGTTAGGAGTAATGGAGTCTGGATCCACCACATCAGAGGATGCATAACCTAGAGGTTTGGAGTTAAAGGTGCGGGAGACTTTCGTCACCAATTTTTCATCAAATCTGTAAAACCCCAGTCATGGCCTAAGTATCACGAATCCATAAGTCTAACAGCTGTAATGTGGAAACAGCTGAAGCTCTGCTTCCCTCCAGTCTTTTCTGCGTTTCAGCCATTTCTTTATTGGGTTGTTGTTTGTCCACTCTAATTTTTGTCTTTATTGCACACTGTTGGGGGTATGTGGTCTATTTCTCCTCCACTCACTGAGTAGGGAGAAATTCTTCCCTCAGATAACTGATCTGCTGGAGAGGATTGTCTATCTGCTGACTGTACCTCCTCAGACGGTTCTGTTTCCTCCTCACTAAATTCCATTCTGACCTCATAGTCTCTTAGTATGGTGGAGGGCGTGTTGAACGATGGGGTCTGACTAATTTGTCTTGAGTGGGTATCTTGTAGTCTGCAGTATTCACCATCCGGCCCAAAGGATCGTGAACTGAATTGGCTGTCTATATGAATGACTTTAGCTTGATAAACCTGCAGTATGTAGGTTAGAACATAATATAGGTCCATTTGGGTAAGAATCAGGCCAGTTGTATCTTGCATCAGTTTTAATCTGTGGTTTCTGGTAACAGATACAGATACAAATATAATAAATAAACTAAAACAAATACCTCATATCAATCCGTCACTGTGCTTCATAAATAGCATTAACAGAGGAATTAGCATGTGACTCAATAGGTATCGTCATCAAATCATCAAAGTACTAATGTTATTCCATATGCACATATTTGGTTTCAATAAACATAAATACATCTGCCCAATTTATAACTTACTTGCTAATGGACGCACAGATGACACTGATCAATTTTATGAGGAGAAATACTGAACATTGGACTGTTTTCCTTGTTATTGTTAATGTGGGTCCTAGAAGGGTCCTTTTAGATGGCCGCGAACATGCCTAAACAGAATACATCCAGGTTTATTCTAGGCTTATCCTCTGAATCCACCGTGAAAACTAAACAATATATAAACATGACAAAACATGGTAAACACACACAACTAAACCCAAAATGGTAACGTGCACAATATTCAAAATTTTAAATTCTTTACAAACATTAGACAGATATACAATATAAATTACCTCGTTGGCTGCATGCTCAAGAAGGAATTAAAAGCTTATGACCTCCATCAATGCCAAGTCCTTGGTAGGCCCTGCGGCAAAGCTACAGCGAGTCACATAAGAGCAGCCCAACGGAACCTCAACTTGATTTCAAAATAAACCATTTCAAAATAAAACTAAAACCAAAACATTATTGTCTCTGAATTCCTTTATGAACATGGTTATAATTACAAACATTTACTTGTGTCATTCAGTGGTTCATTTTGGTGTAATCAGTCTGTCACTGAACGTGCTCCTGTGACTGACTAGTACGTCATGGAGTGGGTGAATGGAGCTGTCCAATATTGTCTTGATCTTGGACAGAATTCACCTCTCTGACACCAGAGAGCCCAACTCCATCCACACAACATTACTGGCCTTGCGGATCAGCTTAGTGAGTCTGTTGCCATTCCTTCAGCCTGCTGCCCCAGCATGCAACAACATAGAGGATACGCACTGGCTACAACAAGCTCATAGAAAATCCTGAGTATTGTCAGGCAGGTGTTGAATGATCTCAGCTGCCTAAGGAGGTAGAGATGGCTTTGGCCCTTCTTGTAGAGTACTGATGTGTTCATTGCTCAGTCCATTTTATTGTCAATGTGTACTCCAATGTATTTGTCATCCTCTACTATTTCCACATCAACCCTGGGGATGGAAACAGGAGTTACAGATGTCTTGGATCTTCACAATTAGCTCCTTGATCTTCATCATGTTGAGCTGTAGGTGGTTATGCTCACACCACATGACAAAGGAGTCCACACCTGCCCGGTACTCCATATCCTCACCCCCACTAATGCATCCAACTGATGCAGAGTCATCAGAAAACTTCTGAAGGTGACAGGCCTCAGTGCAGTAGCTGAAGTCCGTTGGGTAGAGGGTGAAGAGGAAAGGAAAGAGGACAGTTCCTTGTGGTGCCCCGGTATTGCTGACCACCCTGTCTGACACAGTTCTGCAGGCGCACATACTGTGGTCTTCCAGTAAGGTAAACCACCTGCATTGTCATCATTTTCTCAGGAGTGTCAGGCTGATGATATTGAATGTCCCGGGGAAGTCAAAAAACATGACCCTCACAGTACTTGCCGGCTGGTCCAATTTAGCATAGACATGATTAAGCAGGTAGATGATAGCGTCCTGAACTCTGAGATGGGGCTGGTAGACGAACTGAAGGGGGTCCAGATGTAGTCTGACTATGGGTTGCAGCAGTCCCACAATGAGTCTCTCTAATGTCTTCATGATGTGAGAAGTAAGTGCCACAGGTCTGTAAGGGACACTGGGACATGGTGTCTTAGGTACAGGAACAAGGTATTGTATCCTCCACAGCATTGGAACCCTCTGCAGATTCAGGCTCATTTTGAAGAGATGATGAAATACCCCACAAAGCTGCGGGGCACAGGCTTTAAGGAAACAGGGCCTCACCCCATCTGATCCTGCTGACTTGCCTGTGTGGAGTTTCCTCAGTTCTCTCCAAACTTGGTCATCAGTGAAGCTGAGAGCTGGGGGAGGGGTGTCAGGTATATCACTGGGGTCTGTGAGACAAAGAGGAGGTGGAGATGGAGGGAGAGAGAGTGGTATGACTGGGGGTTGTAGACTGCCCACTGACACAGTAGAACAGTGGTTCCCAACCTTTTTTGGCTCATGACCCCATTTTAACATCAAAAATTTCCAGGGACCCCAGACATTCAAAACAGAGACATTTTTTTGCTAAAATTAATTTGTTTTCGATCATGTAATACTTTGCTATACTATGTTGCAAATAAACGTTAATTTTAGAGAACATTTAGGCAATATAACCCTACAATAATGGGCGTTCTGTGTCCACCCGGTCTGTCCGTCCGGTCCGTGTCCGCTCGATGTTGCAGCACAGGAGGGCGTTTGTACGGGTTTTCCTCAGCCTTCACAGGCCGGATTGCTGCCAAACTCGCCAAATGAATAGAAACATTACCTGACTATCTACTACGCAAAATTTTATGTCTGTATTCAAATGTTGTGAGGTATTCTGGGCAATTTTATCCGTCCCGGCTCGCTCAGCCACGCACAAGAGGTGTGACGTTCGCGGATGACTCGACTCTTTTGAACGGCTCTTTTAAGTGAACAATAACAACCGATTCATTGCGAGCCGTTCCTTTACGTGCTGTTCTCATATTCAAATTGCCCACACTGCCTTCATGCTTCACCTGTGTGCCACATGAGTCTGAATTGTCCATGACATGTCTGAGTTTGAGTTTGAGTTGTCCACAGCACACCTCATTCACTTGAACACAGCTACATGCACAACTAATTTAGGGGAGGAGTTATAAGTGAGAGCCCAACTGACTGGACTGAAGACATTTACTGCTGTATCAGAGAGGAGCGACTGAAAAAACTGGAGACGTGGGATTAACTGGAGGAGCATCTTCTTCCTATAAATGCAGATACGCACTTATGTGGTGGAAAAGCCGGGCACTGGTGGACCCCAGCCGGGCCCTGGTGGACCCCAGCCTCACCACAGTTACGGTATACCTGTCTGCTGTTCTACTCTATGCACCTGGCCTGTGAAACACACTCAAAAATCAGTTTTCTTTTACATATTTGAAGGTTTTTCAAAAAAGTAATGCAATAATTACTTTCCCTGGTAATTACTTACATTTATGAAGGAGTAATTCCATTACTAATTTGATTACTTTTTTTGGAAAAGTAATTAGTAACTATAACTAATTACTTTTTCAAAATCATTTTCCCAACACTGGTGGTTATGCTGCCGTTCATAAAATTTCTACTGCTACCAGACCATGCTACAATGTGAAGGCTGCAGTTCACTACCGCTGTATGAATTTAATCATGCTTGACAGGCCAAACAAATGCATGTTCTTCCCTTCATGCCTCACGTGTTGGCTCAAATTATTACCTGCACAATATATGATATTAAATGGTAGTTTACAAATGGATAGTGGTGGCAGACAAGTTCTACTTATCATGCTATAGCACCACAGGTACAATGCCGCTAGTGTATAAAATGCACCTCTTTGGTGTCTGCTTCTCAGTTTACCAGGAAATCTTTCCATTCTCTGTTCAGTCTAGTTTTCTGACTGTGACTGTGTCTGGGCAGGTTGAAGGGTGGTAAGGCACACGGTCACATGATCAGGTCAATCAAGTTATGCCCTCTCAAATATTATGTCCTGTATTTTATTTGAACTTGATTTTTATTAAAAAAAGTGTGTGATGTTTTAATTATAATTAAATATATATTGAATCATTTAAAAAAAAAAAAAATATTAGGAATTTTTTTGTAATCAGTTACTAGAAATTTCAGGCCACCCTATTTGAATTCCAGGTGACCCCATGTGGGGTCGCAACCCCAAGGTTGAAAAACACTGCAGTAGGGGGAGGTTGGTTGTGACTAGTCGCCACTTCGTCAAATCTGTTTAAGTGCAAATTTAACTCATTAGCCCAGTCCTCACCTCCATCACTTCCTCTGCTATCTAAGTGGTCTGAACCCAGTAACGGTCCTCATGCCACTTCAGACCTTTCTCGTGTTTTTCTGCTGGAGTTTCCACTCCAGCTTTCTCCTGTAATTATCCTTTGGCTCTTTCATGCCAAATTCACTACAGAACTGGAGATGATCTCCAGGTAAGGCAGTTGACTGTCTGAATTAACTTTTTTTTTTTTACTTGTAAAACAGTGTGTGGGTTTCATGTCATGTTATCAAGGTTCACTGTTGCAAACTGGTGCCCATATAAGGACTAAACCCCCTCATAACAGCATGTTTGATTTCATAAAACATACACCTTTTAGTTGGTGTAATAATGAAATGTAATTCACAGGTGTTGATTGTCCATGTTTCTGCAGGGCCTTGTTAATGTAGGTGTAGTTGGTTCATCCTCACTAGAGGTTAAGAGGGGCTAACGGGAATAATTAGCTACTCCCTCTGCACTATGCTGATATATTATGCTATTAAAGTCTGCCTTTTCCATCTTTTAGTTGAGATTAGAGTTCATTTCCACTGCCTCTTTGCCTCTTTCATTATTGTAAAAGTCCCAATTTTCATGGCAAAGACACTGGCAAAAAAGCAAATTGGTTGTCCCGCTAATATGTTATTAGAACCTACTGGTGCGCCTACACTTCTTCAAACTCAGTCCGACACACTCATTCTTTCAGTCAATCACACACACTCCCCTTTGCTTGCCCTGTTTTCTAACCACCAACTGGGCCTTGGGTACATCAACAAAAATCATACCAAGACTCGGTCCTAAGCGGGAAACTGGTGGCATGAAAGGACCATTTCAATGTGCAATTACGCTTATGATTTTATCAGAAAATTGCATTGTCTTTAAGTGTTAATATGCTACTTTGTCTGCCTTTAACAAATCTTCTCAGATCACTCGCATGTGGTCAGTAATAATGACACTTGAGACATATCAATTATTACATTTCAGCTGTCTCTTCAGCTCCACCCACTAATTTTTCTTTTTCTTCAGAAAAACAAAAGACAAATTCTAAAATACAAATTATGCATAATAATGAATTATTACATATATATTTTTTATAACTGTATGCATATCACAAGAGCGCTGCTTGAAAGCCTAACCTTGCTTAATTCCTGTTAAACATGTCATCATACACTCAGCTTAGTTGAACATCCTACTGGTAGCTTTTATTAGTGCATCTGATGTTACACAGATTAGATTAGATTAGATTAGATTAGATTAGATTAGATTAGATTAGATTAGATTAGATTAGATTACTGGTCAAAGCAGGATAAAGTCCAAGAAAATGTACATGCATAAAGATGCAAGAAATAAATAAATAGCAGCAAGTAAAAAAACTGCAGGCTAAATACATATTTACAAGTAGAACTGCAAAATGTCTGATAGCACAGGTGGGAACTTCCTGCGCTTATTCTCTGTCTGTAGTTCAGGCCATTATATTTAGTTTATATCCAAGGCTTGTTCAGGTGCATCCAAACTGAGCAGTATCCTGCAGTTTAGGAGCCAGCAGAGCTGCTGAGTCCTGGTAGCTGCATTTAGGAGGCCACAACCTTCGCGTCTTGTTAAACTGGAGATAAATGGGTCACTTTGCAAGCTGTGCTTATAACAAACACACCACTTAATATCCACTTTGAATTGATTTAAAACATGTGATAAATACCTATGAAGTAAAGTAAGGCAGATTTACAGAAAACTAAAGCACTGCGGCCAGGCCTGTTCATCTTTAATTGTAATAATAGGATGGGAACCTGTTATTTAAGTAGTATTATGACTAAATATGCACAACTAGACAGATTTTGGTATACTCCCTGGCTGCAGAGAATTTGGTAACAATGTGGCAAACTGATGTTTATGTCGAACCGCATGTTTTCAATGGTGCATTGTTCACCAAAATTCACGTAGTGTCCGTACACCAATATACTTCCATCAATAATATCGCGTATATGCCTTATAGATATATTGTTATAACTTGTTCACAAATGTTTATTTACTCCTGTACCAGGACGACTTAGTTAAAGATCTAACAGAGATGCGACCATGTGGTTAGCGAGATTTTCATTCCAGTCTTGTAGAGTACGTACATCAAGTAGTGTCCGTAAGCCAAATCAAAATATGTGGGTCTAATTTTATTGTTTCTGTCAATATATGGAATTTTTCAGCACGCATGCTTTGGACACGACATCTATGCAATAAACAATGCATGATTATCCTGAGTGCTGAAACATTTGTATATCTTTGTAGGCATTAAATATGGAGGCTATTAGGCTGGAGTGTCTGTACACCGAATAATTTCTGATTTGACAGGGGCAAGCCTGCAAAATTTTTTGTAGACGCCATAATACAATAATATTTTGGACTTTAAAAGAGAAATATCAGACAAATATAATGGCCTGTCTGATTTTTTGATAGAGCAATATTATTTATCTATCTGTGCACCCTTCCTATTACCCTTGATTGTGATCAGGCCGTGTGCATTTTATGCTGTATGTATGTTTTAAACTGCTTGCTTTTACCTGGGAAATTATTTTTATATTTTTTGTTCTTATCTTGTAATACAAGTTTAAATATATTTATCTTGTACTTGTATAAATAAATGTGTTTCTGAGTGTACAAAATAAAGTTCCTTGCTTGCATATGCGTACTGGTGCTGGCAAACGCAAGATGCTGAGTCTTTAGAGTAGCACCCTCAAGAGCAAAATGTGCTGTTTTTGAGTACGTTTGAATTTTATATATTCATTTACAATTTTGTGACTACGTAATGTGACAACTTTAGTTATTTGTTTATGAAATTAGCTTTATTTAACCAGGTAGGTCAGTTGAGAACCAGCTCCCATTTACAATGATGACCTGACCTTGAGGTAGCATGCAGACGCAGAACAACAGAATAAGGCTTCTACTTGGGTGTGGGCCTTATGACAGTTTGTTTTTATGTTTATATGCCTGTGTATGTAGCGGTGTGTATTTGTTTTATACAATGCATCCAACTTTTTTCTGATTTTACAGTGAAACACATTGTGAATTCTTTCTGTGAAAAGTGTTTAATAAGGTAGAGCTGTAGGTATTGATCATTTTTGTTAACCATTATTTTCTTTAATTTGATTAAGTGATTATTTGAAAAGGTGGAAAAAATGTGAAAAAGAGTTGTTTGAAAGTGACAAACAACTTTTCCTTTAGTCCAGAAGCTACTGAAACAACAACCACAAAAAGTATAAAAGTAAAAAGATATATTAAAAATAGCACTCAGTGATTTTGTGTCATCTTAGACTGGTGTCTGTTGTATGGGGTCAGTGATCAGTCCATCGCAGCCCAGCTAATTGGACAATACACCAATGTTGCATCATTACCAGTGCCAGAACAGTCCGTGAAGTAGGCAACATGTCGCTGACCATACCTGACTGACAGAGCAGTGACTTAGTACTTGCGCATAATTGACAATGAACTATATCGTAAGTTACCTGACAGAACTGCTAGTATTATATCTGATCTTTTGAAGTAGCTAGCAATGAAAATTCACTACAGGTACCCTTTAAAAAATAAAGCCAAATATTTTTAGGCAATCCCTACCGCCACAGTACTGTGGCACAAATTATCGGTTTGTTTATTGCCACAGAGCCAATGAAATGCTAGCATTTGTACTGTAACAACAGGCAGTACCGACATTTTGCTACCATAGAGCCAATCATGGATACTGTTATATGAAGGGACTCCTATTTTTGGGGGCATTTCACCTGGGGGCAGGGTTACATCCTGCATCACTGATGTGTTGTGTTTAATGCAGGTTTTTGTGTTGGTGCGGTGTCATAATCTGGTTATCCCATAACCCTAACCTTAACACGTAGAATGTAACCTCATCCCCAGGCGAAATATGTAGAACATAACATGTACAAGTGCCATTACAAGAACTCAGTAGCCTCTTGCTGCCACAGTATTGTGGTGATATATGGCGTATACACCCCATACACATGACAACGAAATTATGTCAGTCCACAAAAGTTTAATATCGTTTCGGCTTTTCGTCCACATGACACCGGTGTTGTCAGTGCCCTGAAACGGTATTTTTGCAGAATGGGTCCAAGAGAGAAAAATCTCACAATGCCACCCTCACATTGCTGTATGGATAGGCAAAACACCACTTCATGGAAATGATAACAACACAACAATGGCAGAAAACAGAATTGTGTTTGTGCTGCAGGCACTGTTGTGGAAGTTTTAAGGCCGCATGTGGGAGACATCTCTTGTCTCTTTGACATTCTTCCACACTGTACTCTGGAAGTTGAATTTATGGCTCTGTACTCCTATCTAGGTAGTGCAGCTTCATTGAGTAATAGTCGCACAGAGCCTAAGACAAACTCGGAGACTGAGCAGAATTCAAGCTGCATACATTGTTTATTCATACACAAAATAAACACTGAGTTGAAATGTGCAGAAACAACTGACTTTTTCACTCTGGGAGGCCACTTTTATATCACAAAATGTAGGTTGGGTTTTACCTATAGACAATGCCCCTTTTTCCTTTTTCAATCATATTTTGAACATTATTTTACTCATGTTAGAAGCCCCCCATGTTGGCTTCGTCCCCGATCAGGTAAGTTTTTACTGGTGTCTGTCTTTATAGGGCAGCATGTATAAATATGTAACTATTTTCCAGTATTAGTTTATCATATATAAATATGTAACCACACAGAATGCATTAATTATTTCCCAGAATGTTGAAAACTTTCTATTAGCTCACATTGTGGCGAGGAAAAAGGAGAAACCAGCCAGTTGCTAGCGAGCCAACTTTATTGCTCTCCAGCCACCAGAAAAAACATGGAACTCTTTCAACACTCCTTGTGGGTGCTAAGACCCGCCCCACAAGCCACAACATCCTCTGGGTGAGAGAAACTCCATATCCTGTACACCACACAGCCCCCCCCCGAACACCCAGAAGGGAACACAACCTGCAACTCAGTGTCTCAACGGGGGCTTAATTGGCCTCCCATAGCAACTGCGCCAAACCACCGTCAAGTCAGTGTGAGGAACCTGCAAAACAAGGTGCTCATTAGAACAGTAGGCAGGAACATCATTGTCCAGTACAGGATGAGGAACACAATCAGTACTAGGAGGGAAAACTGGAGGCCTGGAAGGCGGACGGCCGTGACGAGGAACCTGGCCCAGCAACACAGGTTCGCCCGCCACAACATAGGCCGGCTTCAGGCGATCAACAGATACAAGCTCTCTGCGCCCACCCATATCCAAAACAAAACCCTTGGTATCCCGTTCAAGCACACGGAACGGACCATCATAAGGAGGCTGGAGGGGCGAGCGGTGGGCATCGTGACGTACAAAAACAAAACATGCAGATAGGAGAGCTGTAGGCATGAAAGACCCTTGGAAACAGTGGTGCATAGGGCCCGGGGCTAAAGCGCCACCGGACGAAAAGGGGTCCACTGAAGAACGGGGACTCGGTGCGGCCGACTCCAGCAAAAATTCACCTGGGACACGGAGCGACTGACCAAATACCAATTCCGCGGGGGACGCGTCAAGATCCTCCTTGGGAGCCGAGCGCAACCCAAGCAGGACCCACGGCAAACGATCCACCCAACCATCACCCACGAGCGTAGCGCGCAGAGCTGCCTTGAGCGAACGATGGAAACGTTCACACAACCCGTTAGCCTGAGGGTGGTAAGCCGTAGTACGATGCACCTGTACCCCCAAGGAATGCGCCATCCCAGACCAGAGCTCTGAAATAAACTGAGGGCCCCTGTCAGAAGTAACGTCTGACGGTACACCAAAACGGGCCACCCAAGCAGAGAGAAAGGCACCAACCACATCGGTGGACGCAGTGGAGGACAGGGGAACCACCTCGGGCCACCTGGTGGTCCGATCCACCATAGTGAGCAGATGAGTGAAACCCTTCGAAGGTGGCAGGGGCCCAACCAGATCCACGTGCACATGGTCAAAACGCCTGGCAGGAATCGGAAAAGGTTCAAGAGGGGCTTTGGTATGCCGGTGCACCTTGGCCCGCTGGCAGGCAACACAAGCAGCTGCCCACCCCTTAAGATCCTTACAAAAACTGGCCCACACAAAACGGGAACCAACCAGCTTAACCGACGCGCGCACACCCGGATGTGAAAGTGAGTGAATAGAGTCAAAAACGCGGTGCCGCCAACCTGCCGGAACCACGGGGCGAGGCCGTCCTGTGGACATGTCACACAGTAGTGAGGGACCTCCCTCTTGCAACACAACCGTCTCCAACTTCAAACCTGTACCGCCGGAGCGAAGAGCAAGGATATCCGGATCAGCAGGCTGCTTGGCGGCCATAGCCGAAAAATCCGTCCCGAGGAGCACGGGGCAAACCAGCACGCGTGAAAGACAATCCGCAACTGAATTGGACTTCCCGGCGACATGACGTATGTCAGTAGTGAACTCAGAAATGGCCGCCAAGTGACAGTGTTGACGTGCCGACCAGGGTTCTGATACTTTAGACATGGCAAACGTCAGAGGCTTATGGTCCACATAAGCCGTAAAAGAACGACCCTCCAGTAAAAACCGAAAATGCCGTGTAGCCAAAAACAGGGCCAACAACTCACGGTCAAAAACACTGTATTTACGTTCAGAGTCCCGCAACTTGCGGCTAAAAAATGCGAGAGGCTGCCATGCGTCTGCCACCCGCTGCTCCACAACAGCCCCCACAGCTAAATCAGAAGCATCGGTCGTGAGGGCGATAGGAGCATCAGGGTCAGGATGAGCCAGGAGAGCTGCATTAGCTAAGGCAGACTTAGCTCCTTCAAAAGCAACAATCCGGTCCGGAGTCCAGACAACAGTGTCAGCAGCCTTCTTGGAACGCAAGGCGTCATAAAGCGGCTGCAGGAGATGGGCGGCATGGGGAATGAACCTATTGTAGAAGTTCACCATGCCCAAAAACTCCTGTAACGACTTGACTACAACCGGGCGGGGGAAATCCGCTACAGCCTGAACCTTAACAGGCAACGGAACGGCGCCACACGCCAAAATGCGATGACCTAAAAAATCGATCACCGGCAACCCAAACTGGCATTTGGCTGGGTTGACAATCAGGCCATGAGCATCCAAGCGCCGGAAAACCTCCCTGAGGTGCGCGTGGTGCTCTTCGGGGGATGAGCTGGCCACCAAAATGTCGTCAAGATAGACGAACACGAAATCGAGGCCGCGCAACACCGAGTCCATAAGTCTCTGAAAAGTCTGGGCTGCTCCCTTGAGGCCAAATGGCATACGGAGAAACTCAAAAAGCCCGAAAGGGGTGATTACTGCTGTCTTAGGCACATCCTCTGCCCGCACTGGAACCTGATGATACCCGCGCACCAGGTCCACCTTAGAGAAAACAGAGGCCGCAGACAACCGAACGGAGAAATCCTGAATGTGAGGAATAGGATAACGATCTGGTGTCGTCACGTTGTTTAAACGGCGGAAGTCACCGCACGGGCGCCAAGACCCGTCTGCTTTAGGCACCATGTGGAGGGGCGATGCCCAGGGGCTGTTAGAGCGTCTCACGATCCCCAGCCTCTTCATGGTAGTAAACTCCTCCTTAGCGCAAGCTAGTTTTCCTGTGTCAAGACGCCGCGCGCGCGCAAAAACCGGCGGACCACTAGTGGGGATAAAATGTTCCACCCTATGTTTAGTGACTGTGGAGGAAAAGGCAGGAGTAGTCAAGGATGGGAACTCAGCCAGCAGACACTGAAAGATATCTCCAGATGCTGAAAAATTCCCGTGCGTCACCGGCCCAACTCCCCCAGCCTCACATGGAACAGTGGCGAAAGTTACAGCATCAATAAGCCTGCGGTTAGCAATTTGCCGATGACATTGCAGTGGTGGGTCTCATCTCCAACGGCAACGAGACAGTGTACAGGAAGGAGGTCCAGAGGCTCGCAAACTGGTGTTCAGCGAACAACTTGAAGCTGAACACCAGGAAAACCAAGGAGATGGTGTTGGACTGGAGGAAGAAAGGAGGTGACCCTGCTCCACTGCAGATCGACGGGGTCTGGGTGGAGAGGGTCTCCTCCTTTAAGTACTTGGGGGTGCATGTGAGTGAGGACCTGACATGGCACACTAACACAACTATAGTGGTCGGGAAAGCTCAGCAGAGATTGCACTTTCTCAGGCTGCTGAGGAAGTGCCAGGTGGAGCCAAAGCTGCTGCGGACTTTTTATCGCACCACGATAGAGAGTGTTGTGGCGTACTGTATTACGGTGTGGTACGCCAGCTGCACAGCCAGGGACAGAAAAGCCCTGCAGGGGGTCATAAAGACAGCTGAGAAAATCATTGGCGGCCCCCTGCCTTCCTTGGAAGACACTGGAACGATTAGAGGGCTAAACAGAGCAAGGAGGATTGTGAGGGATCTGTCACACCCAGGGAACAGACATTTCAATCCCCTGCCCTCTGGAAGGAGATACAGATCCCTAGGGAGCCGGACAAACCGACTGAAGAACACCTTTTATCCATGGGCTGTCCAGCTCCTAAATGCATAACCTCCCCTCCTCCTGGGCATGTGCAATAGGAACAATAGCAGTTTTTAAATGTGCAATAGGAATAATAGTAGTTTTTATATATTTATTCTTCTTTTAACTGTATTTATTGTCTTTTATGCCTTTTTATATGTTTACACTTCTTTTTTTGCACTGTGGGTGGGAAGTACTACACCAATTTCATTGCTTGCTTTTTGCACAATGACAATAAAGGCTATTCTATTCTATTCTATTCTATTTAAGGACGCGGGTGGATTAAACTGTCAGCAGGGGAAAAATAAGATAACGTCAAAAATTCGTTTGGCTCTGTACTGACCTTTTAATTTCAACAGGTGAATCCCCGACCCACACACACCGCACTCGTGCACATTCACAATTAAACTGAAACACCACAAACACACCACAAGGCAGTCATATAAAGTTTTTCCCCAACACACCACATATAACAAAAATCAATTATTATAGTGCTTTCAACAGAAACAGTTCAACCCCTCCCCACAACACCTCCCCCCTTAGTTCTCAAACGTCCGCGCACGCCAACAGGCAATGCAAAGCAGTAGTAGTGTAGTCGCAGGCTCTACTTACGGCTCCACACAACACCACCACGGTTTTGGCCCATGCTCCAGTGCTCCTTGAAAGGCAATAATCCACTTGGAATGGGGAATTCACTTTTTGCAAAAGAGGCCATAGCAACCTAATTTCAAATTGCTGTAACTCAACAACCACTGGTCCGATTTTAAAAATCAAGGTATTTCTGTAAAGGGGAGACCATAAGGAATCTAAATCTACCATTCTTTTCTGCATTTGGGTACTTTTGAGTTGGATAACTTTTTGATTTATATTTTGACCTTGAAATTGACACTGTGGGACACACCTGACCTCTTTGACACCATTATGAAAAATGTAGCCCAATGTGTCAACTACAACATATATATATATATATATATATATATATATATATATATATATATATATATACATATATATATATATACATATATATATGAAAAAAAGGTTTTCCTTTTTTATTTTCATGCAATATCATGTAGAAGCTGACATGCCCAGTCCTTCAGAGATCCATTCAGTGTCCTTTCTTTGTACTTCCATACACAGTGTCTCAAGTTGATGTATTTCAAGAAATATTGTCAATCACAAACCAAAAGTCAATGAAAATTTCTATCCCAGTCTTATGAACACTAGGTGTCTCTTCATCTTGTTTTTTAACTGTCAGAATGGCTGTAGCTGTGGCTCTTGTATAATGTTTTTGGTGATGAGTCATTATCAGAATGGAAGCTACAGTTCTCCCTGCAACAGACAAAGAGACACACAATCTAGATTCATGTCTGACATACTGTAGTTTTATTATACCTCAGCTGACTCGCACACTAATAGACATAAAAATACCTCATCAGATACAAATTATTTCAAATACAGTTATGTAAAGGTAACAAAGGCAAATTTGAATTTTTGGAAATTATACATCGTCAGTCATAAGGAAAGGGAGCACATGAAATAATCCTGCATTGGCTAACTTCAAAAGTAAAAGTCATAGTACATGTCTAAGTACTTCCTTTTCATCAATACTACAAAGTTATAGATCAATCAAAATCAATAAGTTTATGAAACTCTGGAGTACTTACATTTTTCTGAGGTATTAAAGCTATACTGTACAATCTGGCTCTTCAACACTTTTCTTTTGTAATCTTAAAATTCTCCTAATAAGCATGTGGCAAACTAAAATGAAAAAGAAATCCATCAGGTTTTGAAACTCAAAAATGTTTAATTTTCATATATTTCTGATAAAAGTCTGACCAATCATTTTATTCGGTCCGTATAAAATAATTGGCCGAGCTTCCTGTCTATCAGTCATCTGTTACCACCGTCCTGCATCAGATACCGGTGCCTCTGAATCTGACATTTCACTTGCGCTGCTCCTCCTGTCAAGGGGTGTGAATGGATAGGACTCAAATGCATGGTGCTGAAGGGAAAAAACAGTTTTCTTAACAGAAACAACAACCGAGGGGAACACACAGACAAACCGATTACAGCAGTCAGAGTCCGGTGAATGAATGATGGCAATAAAGTCTGGGAGTCGGGCGTACTTGACTCCGTAGACACGTCCATGTAAAGCTCAATATTTATGACCACATGGACTCCGTGTACACGTGCTTGGTGTCAAATAATGAAGGATGATGTAGGATGATAAAAACATCAACTATGAAACCTCAAATTTCCATGGACTGTGCGCGGAGTCCATTCACAGTACAGCACGGTACCCCCAACTTTGTGGGAGTCTTTATTGTAGGTGTTGAGGTGCAGTGAAGACAATGTTATGACCGTGGGTCATAATTTGTCTATTTGTGTTCTATGTATATATGTTCAGTTTAGAGTGTGTGTGTATTCTCCCCCGTCCTGTAGGTGTGCTTTACCCCTTTGTGTCTGTTTGTTTGCAGGAAGCGGATTGGTGGAGGGTGATTGCCCGGTCCCTTTAAAATGGCCCCGGAGCTTCCGTTCGTCCTCTCTCTTGCCTCCTGCCAGCTCTCAACCTTGTGTTCTGTGTGTGACCGTCAGTCTTCGTGCATTGCTGTGATAAAATCGATTGTATATAGTTGTAAATTGATGTTTTGTAAACTTGATCCTTTATCTGGTAGGGGAGGTCGGCTCTTTTGTTTTCCCATTTTCTCCTGTTTTTTGGTTCGGAAGTTAGGTAAGTTTTCTGTATTTTATTTCATGCTTTTATTTTTGATTAGGTAAGTTAGTTAAACTAGAAGAGATTTTGTTTGTTGTTTTAGCCGCACCCTCCCCTAACCCTTCCTTAGTTGTTGAGCAAAATACTAATAATAAATATTGTGAATTTTTAGTTTCAACCGATGTGTGTGCTTGGGAGCTGGGAGGGGACAAAAGCAGAGCATATTATGTTAGCCCTGGCGAACCCCTAGGCCGGGGCGTAACAACAATGATCCAGCACTGCATAGACCAAACCCTTAAATACACTATATTGCCAAAAGTATTTGCTCACCTGCTCACTCACATATGAATTTAAGTGACATCCCATTCCTAGTCTATGGGGTTCAACATGACGTCAGTCCACCCTTTGCAGCTATAACAGCTTCAACTCTTCTGGGAAGGCTGTCCACAAGGTTTAGGAGTGTGTTCATGGGAATTTTTGACTATTCTTGCAGAAGCGCATTTGTGAGGTCACACACTGATGTTGGACGAGAAGGCCTGGCTCTCAGTCTCCGCTCTAATTCATCCCAAAGGTGTTCTATGGGGTTGAGGTCAGGACTCTGTACAGGCCAGTCAAGTTCATCCACACCAGACTCTCATCCATTGTCTTTATGGACCTTGCTTTGTGCACTGGTGCACAGTCATGTTGGAAGAGAAAGGGGCCAGCTCCAAACTGTTCCCACAAAGTTGGGAGCATGGAATTGTCCAAAATGTCTTGGTGTGCTGAAGCATTCACAGTTCCTTTCACTGGAACTAAGGGGCCAAGCCCAGCTCCTGAAACACAACCCCACACCATAATCCCCCCTCCACCAAACTTTACACTTGGCACAATGCGGTCCAACAAGTATCGTTCTCCTGGCGACCGCCAAACCCAGACCTGTCCATCAGATTGCCAGATGGAGAAGCGCGATTCGTCGCTCCAGAGAACGCGCCTCCACTGCTCTAGAGTGGAGGCGGGTGAACTTCTGTTCTGGAGAGGACGCTGGTGTTGCGCTGTTCACCGCTTCCCCATCTGAGATTTTCTTTAAACTTTATAGTTTTCCTGTGCTTCTTTTGTTTAGCTATTCGCTCCATTCATAGTTCACATTAGTACCTTTGCTTCTACACCTTTCTGGACCCCGGATACCACTATTTTTTACATCATTTTTACCGGTGAGAGGTGCTTACCTGCAAGGCGACCTTTACTTGTCAACTTCACCCACCGTGAAAAGGACTCTGGAACCTATCACCATTGCCGGGTTGCCGACCGAAATATCGCCCCAGTCACAAACTGTTTCTGTCGTCCTGTCATGGTTTGGATTGTCTTCATCTGCCTCTCTACTCTCCATCTCTGGAACATCTGCCTGAGATTCACTGGTGGCTCTGGCCCGCAAAAAAGCGGGCTAGTGGGAAACTGGCTGCTAGCCAGCCAGTTGACGGCTAGCTGGCTGCTACCTGTCCGTGCTTCTGCTGCCACCTGTCCAGAACTCCCTGCCAGCAGCGTTGGGCCATCAGCTAGCTGGCTGCCGGGCGGCCGGCTACAAGCTAGCACTAGCACCAGACAGCCGGCTGCTGTCTGGTGCTAACGCTGCTTGGCTAGCGGTCATAGGGGCTTGGAAACATCCATCCGTGGTCAGCACGTTCAGTTCTTCCATCCTGCAACCCCACCAACTCAAACCAGCTACCACCCCTGGTGTTAACCCCCTAACCAAACCCAGACCTCCATCATCCACCTACGGCACCGTCACAGCCCCAGCCATGGCGCTACGCTACACATCCATGCAACTCCACCAGTTAAACCACCAGACGCCTCCTTCCATGGAACTCAAAGCCTCACTAAAAAGCTCCAAACTTCTTCTCCGTCCCCGCTCCATCCACCGAAGCTCATGTTGCAAGTTTAATTACCATTTCACCACGATAAACAGTATTCCCTCTCTCTGGTCCGACCGCAGCATGTACACCGGCTTCCACACTTCCGCATTACGTCATCAGAACAACTTCAGCGCAAACTCTTTCAACCTCCGCCCTATCCCCACTTCCGCATCATCGATTTCAAAACAAAAGCACCTGAAGCTCGCTCTATTCAACACACGGTCCCTTAACAATAAAAGCCTCATTCTTAATGAATTCATCACTGACAATAAACTGGATCTCCTCTGTCTCACCGAAACCTGGCAAAAACCCCTGGATTACCTTGCACTAAACCAAACCACCCCCGCTGGATATTCATACCTGGACAACCCATGCCCTGAGAGCCGTGGAGGAGGTATTGCTGCTATTTACCATCATGACCTCACTCCACGACCTCTCTCCATACCCACTGCTTCTTCTTTTGAACACCTGGCTTTTAAACTGCCTGGCCCTAAACCTCTCCTCATCGCCATCATCTACCGCCCCCCCAAACCCAACCCATCCTTCCTATCAGATCTTTCAGAATTTATCACAGTACTGTCATCAACCACACCATCTGTCCTACTGCTTGGTGATTTCAACCTCCACATTGATTCCCCTGACTGTAAAAATGCAAATGATTTCCTGGATTTACTCAAGTGCCTCAACTTCACCCAACACATAACCTTCCCCACCCACAGCTGTGGACATATCCTTGACCTGGTTTGCTCCACTGGCCTTCACATCCATAACATCTCCAGCACAGACCTCACCATTTCCGATCACCTGGCCATCACACTGGATATCAACGTACCCGCCCCCCAGCCCAAACAAGACCGCACAATACCTTCCAAAATCTTAAGTCCATCTGCTCAGCCTCTCTCTCCACCAGCATATCTAATGCTCTTTCAGACCCCACCCTCCCTGTCAACCCAACTCCCACAGACCTCATCAATATCTACAATAACACACTGTCCACTTCCCTCAACCAACTGGCCCCCAGGAAAACAAAACTGTTACTTTCACTCACTCAGCCCCCTGGAACTTCACAAACTCAAAAAACAACTCAGACAGCTTGAACGCCTTCACAACAAAACAGGACTAACCGTACACACCCTCGCCTACAAAGAATACATGCACCTGTACCAAACCTCACTTAATAAAGCCCGCTCCGCCTACAACTCCGGCATCATTCACACTGGATCCTCCAACCCCCGCTCTCTGTTTTCCACCATCAACAAACACCTCAAACCTCACAACAACATCCCATCATCTTTCACCCCTGAAAAATGCAATGACTTTCTATCATTTTTTCACTCCAAAATTGACAATATTCACGACCAGCTTGCCTCTTCCTCCGCCATCACCTCTGACCCGGAACCCATTCTTCCCACACCCACAGATAAACGGCTCTCCCTCTTCTCAACCATTACCACTAACGAACTCCCTGAAATACTCTCCAGCATGAAATCACCCACTTGCCCTCTGGATCCCATCCCCTCCCCCCTTATCAAAGCCTGTCTCACCCCTCTTGCCCCACTCATCACTGAGACCATCAACTCTTCCCTAACCACTGGTACAGTCCCCCTATCTCTCAAGACTGCCGCCATCACCCCCCTCCTTAAGAAGCCTAGATTCCAATGACCCCAAAAACTTCAGACCAATCTCCAACCTCCCATTTCTGTCAAAAATATTGGAAAGAGTTGTCGCAGCCCAACTCAAGCAATATCTCCTCTCCAACAAACTGTATGAAACATTTCAATCTGGATTCCGTTCACATCACAGCACTGAAACCGCCCTTCTCAAAGTCACCAATGACATCCTACTCTCCTCTGACTCCGGTTCCCTCACCATCCTCCTTCTCCTCGACCTCAGTGCAGCTTTCGACACCATCAATCACTCAATCCTCCTCCGCCGTCTGCACTCCATTGGAATCACTGGCTTTGCCCTTTCCTGGTTCACCTCTTACCTGTCCGACAGATTTCACTTCATCTCCATCAACAACCACAAATCACACACCACCCCTGTATCACACAGTGTCCCTGAAGACTCTGTGCTTGGCCCCATACTCTTCATCTTGTACATACTTCTGCTCGGTCATATCATCCGTCACCATGGTCTCCACTTTCACTGCTATGCCGATGACACCCAGCTATACATCTCCACTAAAGCCATCACCCCTGCCATTCTCTCCACCATCACCAACTGCCTCACCGACATTAAAACCTGGATGACCAACAACTTTCTCAAACTCAACAGCAATAAAACTGAAATCATCATTTTTGGACCAAAATCTCTTCTCCCCTCCTCCCAGAACTTCTCACTCTCCATCGATGGTCACTCAGTCACCCCCTCTCCACAGGCCAGAAACCTCGGCATCATCATGGACCCCACCTTTTCCTTCAAATCACACATCAATCATGTCACCAAAACTTCCTTCCTTCATCTTCGCAACATTGCACGCCTCCGCCCCACCCTCTCCCCCTCAGCTGTCGAAACACTCATCCATGCCTTCATCACCTCCAGACTAGATTATTGTAATAGCATTCTTTATGGCCTTCCTTCCACTGCCCTCCAAAAATTACAGTATGTTCAGAACTCAGCCGCCCGGTTACTCACCCACTCCCGCTCCAGAGATCACATCACACCCATCCTCCGTCAACTTCACTGGCTCCCTGTTCAACAACGCATTAACTTCAAGATCCTCCTCATCACCTACAAAGCCCTGCACAACCTTGCTCCCCCTTACCTGACTGATTTACTTCACCGCCACTCCCCTACTCGCCGCCTCCGCTCTGCAGATGCTAATCTTCTCGCCCCCATCACCAAGACTAAGTTCCGCACCTTGGGTGACAGGGCTTTTGCCATCGCCGCCCCCACCCTCTGGAACTCTCTACCCATTCACATCCGGAACTCCGACACAATCACCTCATTCAAAAGCCAACTCAAATCCCACCTCTTCAGATCATCATTCGAAAACTGACTGCCCGCTCAACCTCCTCCACTCTCACCTACCTTCTTTTGTGTGTTTTCTTTTGTTAGTATTTGTCTCTGTATTTGTTCTTCGATTACCATTTAGCATTAACTTTGTATCTGCTTACCCGTTGGATGTATGTTTGTCCCTTGGTTGTTTATTGTAAAGCGTCTTTGAGTACTTACAAAAGCGCTATATAAAACTGATGTATTATTATTATTATTGTTATAGAGTCCAGTGGTGGCGTGCTTTACACCACTGCATCCGGCGCTTTGCATTGCACTTGGTGATGTATGGCTTGGAGTGCAGCTGCTCGGCCATGAAAACCATTCCATGAAGCTCTATATACACGGTTCCTGTGCTAATCTGAAGGGCACATGAATTTTGGAGGTGTGTAGATATTGACCCTTCAGAAAGTTGGCGACCTCTTTGCACTATGCGCCTCAGCATCCGCTGACCCCGCTCCATCAGTTTACGTGGCCTACCACTTTGTGGCTGAGTTACTGTCATTCCCAAACACTTCCACTTATAATACAGCTGACAGTTGACTGTGGAATATTTAGGAGCAAGGAAATTTCACGACTGGATTTGTTGCACAGGTGGCATCCTATCACAGTTCCACGCTGGAATTCACTGAGCTCCTGAGAGCGACCCATTCTTTCACAAATGTTTGTAAAAGCAGTCTGCATGCCTAGGTTCTTGATTTATACACCTGTGGCCATGGAAGTGATTGGAACACCTGATTCTGATTATTTGGATGGGTGAGGGAATACTTTTGGCAATATAGTGTACTTGGTCTCTGCAGCAGGTGGATGATGGTGTGTCTGAATGCTGAGGGAGGAGTCCACAGCCATGCCAAAGCAGACTGTGACACCTCCGCCTCTACTTCTGCTTCCCACCGTGTACATCGTTGGAGGAGGGGAGCATCAGAGCACAGGCAGGGGGAAGCGGGTGGGGCTTTGGAGGGAGGTGGATTATTCATTTTCAAATTTTTACTAAGTGCTGTGCGACATGCCAGATCGGTTTGTTTGTTTATTTGTTGCCATTGGCTCAGATGATAGAGCGGGTCATCCAATAACCGAAGGGTTGGCGGTTCGAATCCCACTCTGTCCTAGTCATGCAGTTATGTCTTTGGGCAAGACACTTCACCCTCCTTGCCTCCAGTGCTGCTACTCACATTGGTGCATGAATGCATATGAATGTTTGGTGGTGGTCGGAGGGGCCGTAGGCGCAAACTGGCAGCCATGCTTCTGTCAGTCTGCCCCAGGGCAGCTGTGGCTACAAATGTAGTTTACCACCACCAGAGGGGGAATGTGAGAGTGAATGAATAATAGATCCACTGTGTGCGCTTTGAGTATGTGTTCATAGAAAAGAGCTATATAAATCTAATCCATTATTATCATTATTATTACAGAAATTAAAAACTTGGAATAGGTTCTGTATGCACATCTTCTGCACCCTTAAGACACAGAATTTACTAGGAATCTTGAGGTAGGCCTATATTCTATCCCAATTTGCTCAAGTATAAAAAAGAAAACCCCTCCAATTTTTTTATATGTTGTAGTTGATACACAGGGCTACATTTTTCATGATGGTGTCAAAGAGGTTGGGTGTATTATTTTTTAAGTTAATGGTAGGCCCTATTAAACATCGAACAGTTGAACATCCATCTTTAATGCAAATGTTTAAGGACAGGCAGATAGGTTTTACGCACCCCAAAATGTCCATCTGCTGTTTTCAACACTTCAGCTCTAAACTCAGCAGGCACCACAACCTAAAATACTGCTTCACCCACTAAATCACCTTCACATCCACTTACCAATTAACAACTCATCATGAACGAGATAACCCTGAGCACTATCTCCAATTTGGTCATCAGGCACAAACTGGTCCCACAACGCAGACAGAGGCATGTCCGATTTCTGCGCTTTAATCCACTGGTCTCTAGACACAGATGGACACAGACCACACATTGAAACTGGATCAATCAGTGCCTTATCAACATTAATTATTACAACAGGATCAGACATAATTTTACTCTGTGTGCGCGCCACTGCACAGACTGGACTGAGGTCAACAGAGCTCTGGCAGGAGTTAGAGGTTTGGCTACAACAACAGGCGGGTGTGCGGGCCAGCAGACCAAAACTGCACTCCCTCTAAAGGTAAAGCAGGGCAAACACCAAATGGAAATACACCTTTAACCAAGTCAACTAAGACCACATTATATCGGTTCCCTGTAAAACCACAAAAAAAGCAACACTGACTGAACAATGAATGATGTTAGCCCCAGTGTCCCGCGATACCATGATGTCCATGCTCACCCCGTCAGCCAAAGACACACGCATATCCCTGATAATTGACTCAGAACCTGAGCTGTCACTGCACTCAGCGCACACTGCCGTGTACTGACATGCTGTAGCACACAGCATAGCTGGAGTTGGTGGAGCCGTATCATAGCTCCTTAACATTGGTCACTGGTCTTTCTTCCTGTCCCAAAAATGATAGGCCCCTGAACTCAATGAGCCCCTTTGGTTCTGGTGAAAATTAGTGCCAGTAATGCAGGCTATAGATGTAAGAAAAGTCAATCACAACCTTCCTGTTATTTCAATTGATTTTTAATCATTAACAGGGTGTCCCACCAAGGATGAAATTCATACAGCAGAAGTAGGAAGGTAAAAACCGGGGGGGTTGACCCCACCCCCAACAAATCGCATCCTACATATAATTGTGATAGTGATCATTATATTGTTACATGGATGGTAGAGCTTTCTATTATTTGTACTAGCAGTTGCAGTAGTAGTATATCCACTGTTTATACTTGTATTTGTAGCAGTCGCATTAACAATTATGGACATTTGTTGTAGTTATTGGTAATTATACTAGTACCAGCTGTTCTACTTTTTAACTGGTCTAGTTCAGTTTGCTGTGCATCCATGTGCCCCCCCCCCCCCCCCCCCCCAAATCTCTCTCTCTCTCCCTCTTTACCCTCTCTCTGTAACCCCAACTGGTCAAGGTAGGTGACCATCCTCCAGGAGTCAGGGTCTGCTCAAGGTTTCTGGCTGTTAAAAGGAAGTTTTTTCCCCACCACTGTCACCAAGTGTTTGCTCCTTGAGGATTCTGTTGGGTTCTGTAAATTGGCTCGAGAAATTTGACTGATTGATTGATTGATTGATTCAGTTTTTTGAGCATAAATGTCATTCTATTTTCACTAAATGTCTCAAATGAGACTGGATAATGATAATAACCTGGACAATGTGAAAATGAGACAAGAGCATTATATTATGTGCTCTATGTGACCTAGTTTATTCATAACAGGGGTTTGAAAATGTCATGTGATGTTAACAGGTTAAGTGTGAATATTCAATATTACGAAGCACTCCAACACTCCAGTGGCGGCACGTCACCTAAGAAACACAAAGTGAAAGATGACTTCAAGTTTGTTCTGAACACAGCATTACAGTTCTTCTGTTCTAACCCTAAACCTTAGTAAATATTCTACGATAAAGGTGGCTGTTAAGAGTTGACATTATGCAATTCTGTAATAGCAGAACGAAAAAGGGGAAAGACGACACTTTTGTGCCAACACCTGAATCACACATATGAGTTTTCATGCACACACAAACTCTAAGCCATCGGAGGCCTATGAGAGTCTGGAGGAACTGGCAGAGCTGCTATGACTGCCCGGGGCTTAAAGTGACATCTGACAGGAGGAAGTGAAGCAGCTCATCTAATTGACTATAGACAGCGGCTCTGTTTCCAACAGCACTCAGGGCTGCTGAGGCCTCCAACACAGAGCGCTGATCTGGTAGAGAACATCGTCTGTCTCTTAACCTGCTTTCTTCATCCACCCCTTCCTTTATTCCGTGCACTTCATTTCCTTTCTATCTCTTTCATCCTGCTCTCATCCTCCTTTTCAATCTGCTAATCACTCCTTCTTTTTGTCTCCTCCGCTGCTGTTCTCTCTTTCACTCTGATCAACATAGTCTACTATGAAGGATGTGAGCCAAGCCTTTAAGACAGATGGATGGTGACGAATGGAGAGGGAAACCACATCTCACTCTCCTTCTCTTGTCTCTCTCTATCGGTGTTGCTTTTCTCTCACAGTCTTGACTTTTTTTTCTTTGATGCACTTATGAAGCTAATGAGAATGCACAATTGGAAGGATGCTGACGAGTTTCCAAATGATCTCAGCCAAAAGCTACTTCCTTGGCCATCAAACATCAATAGAACAAAGCCACTTGGACACAAACAGGGTTAAGATTGGAAAGAAGAAAGAACAGAAAGAAAGCAAAAGCATTTTCCTCAGAAGTCATTTAAGAACCCTCTTGTGTAAAACCAAGGGTATGTCGCCAACTTGTTAAGAGCTCTCACCCCTCAAGTTTCCTCACTTCCCTATGATAATGATGTGATTCTGCTTGTATCTCTATTGGATTCTTGGCATGAAGAGGATAAAGATCTGTGAGAAGTGACATGTAGCTTTTGCCTTTGAAGAAACGAAGATGGGGCCTTGTGGGAATTCCCCCCCAAGACTCAAGATGGACTCCCCCTGGTCTCAATTATACCAGACTCTGTTTGGTACTACGAGGCTTTCTCTACAGTTTCTATCTTTCTCTGCATGACATTCCTGCATCACTTGTATCACTGCAGGACAGCTCTGTCCTTCACCTTTTGATCCAGACCAGATCAAACGGCAGCTGCTCTTTGATGATAGCAGAGATGGTGGTAGTACTAAGCTTCCCAGTGCATGCAAACCCCCTCCGGTTTATCACTGGAAAACCCTAACAACCTGTAGCAACAGGCCTACAGTTTTGTTGTTGATGGCTCCAAGCAGGAGGCACCATAAATAATGACAGTCTGACTGCGGTGATGCAAGATGTGGGTGTATATTTTGTAGGCCGTTAGGCTGTCTGAGGGGTTGCTCTCCTGGGGACGCACTGGATGTAGGTCATGGAGCCAAGTACTTTATGATTCATGATGAGTGACTGGGGTTTAGTGGGGCTCATGAAAGCTCAGACAGAGGTTCAGACTACTGCAGCAGCTCTAAAATGTCCACTTCTCTTTTCAAGCACATATACACAACCCCAGCCAAAAAAACATGCCAAGAAACATTCCGCATGCAATACTTTGTTGAACCGCCCTTGATGAAAGAATCAGACCACTGCATCAAGTCTTCTGTCCTGAAGATTCTTCATGGGCTAGGTCTTGACTCTGATCCCTTTCACAATATTCACCAATATACACCCTATACAAATGTACTACTGAACAACACAGGAAACACTGATCTTGCAAAATGTGTCCAGAATAAAAGTAGTTAAACTTTACCTACTTTCAATGATTAAAAAAGAAAAAGTAGGTCACAAGCGATGGTTGGCTCAAGTTCTCAAGATACAGTAATAAGTCAAATATAGAAATTCTATATGAAGTAACAAGAGAGCAATTATTAATTGAAAGGATATTTATGTGTCTGAGCTACAAGTTCTGACTCACAACATTTATACAATGTAGAACATATTCATCTGTTTTGATAAACCATGCACTCTTTGACATAAAATACACTTTGTTACATTCCATAAACCACAACGAGCATTGATCAAAGTCATAGATAGATAGATAGATAGATAGATAGATAGATAGATAGATAGATAGATAGATAGATAGATAGATAGATAGATAGATAGATAGATAGATACTTTATTGATCCCCGGGGGGGAAATTCAAGTATTCAGCAGCTTATATACAACACACAACACAAAAGGGGTTAGTACCAGGTGACAAAAAGGTTAGTATATACACTCTAAGAGACAGTTGCTAAAGAAACTACTCTAAAACTGCTTCCTGTACAATACTGTAAAAAAAGAGACTTCTGATTGTATTCACACTTCAGGGCACTGATAAAAAAAAAAGTGAAACAGTGATATAAGTGTAGCAATGATATAAAGTGACGCAGTGATTTAATGTTCTACGGTGGTTTGGAAAGTGGGTGTAGTCAACTACATAAGGTGCTTGGTTGTTTTAAAGTCTCACTAGGTCAGTCCTAGTATGATCATGGCTGAGGCCGAGACCGAGACCCCCCATGACCACTCAGTGATGAGTTGTACAGTCTGATGGCCAGGGGGATGAAAGAGTTCCTGAGCCTATTAGTGGAGCAGGTCAGAGACAGCAGCCTGTAGCTGAACACACTCCTCTGTCTGGTCGCTGTCCTGTGCAGAGGACGCTGGGGGTTGTCCAGGATGGACAGAATCTTCTCCAGGGTCCTTCGCTCTGCTGTTGACACCAAGGAGACTAGCTCTGTGCCCACCACTGAGCCAGCTCTCTTCACCAGTCTGTCCAGTCGAGCAGCATCCCTTTTTTTAATGCTGCCTCCCCAGCAGACAACACAATAAAAGAGAACACTGGACATGACTGTCTGGTAAAACATCAGCAAGCAGTTTCTTGCAGATGTTGAAGGACCCCAGTCTCCTCAGGAAGTACAGACGACTCTGTCCTTTCCTGCAAATGTTGTCTGTACTATGTGACCAGTCCAGTTTGTTGTCCAGCTGCAGTCCCAGGTATTTGTAGGTCCTGACCACCTCCACGTCTGTGCCCCCAATGGAAAAAAGCTGGAGATGGGGTCTGTCTCTCTTGAAATCCACCACCATCTCCTTGGTCTTGGAGGTGTTTAGCTGCAGGTGGTTTTTGCTGCACCACCCCACAAAGTCCTCCACCAGGCCCCTGTACTCCCCCTCCTGTCCATCCTCGATGCATCCGACAATGACAGTGTCATCCGAGTACTTCTGCATGTGGCAGAGCGCAGACTCGTACTGGAAGTCAGATGTGTCTATCGTGAACAGAACAGGGGACAGTACAGTGCCCTGTGGTGCCCCCATACTGCTGACTACAGTGTCTGATGTGCAGCCTCCCAGCCTGACGAACTGTGGTCTTTCCGTGAGGTAGTCCCTAATCCAAGAAACTAGGTGTGAGTCCACTCCCATGCTGCACAGCTTGTTTCTCAGAAGGATGGCTGGATGGTGTTAAAGGCGCTGCTGAAGTCAAAGAACATCATTCTCACATCATTCTCCCTCTGTCCAGGTGAGAGTGAGCCTTGTGCAGCAGGTATAGGATGGCGTCCTCAACACCCACCTTTTCCTAATAGGCAAACTGGAGGGAGTCCTGGGCATGTTGAACCTGGGGTCTCAGGCGTTGGAGCAGGAGCCGTTCCAGGGTCTTCATAACGTGTGACGTCAGGGTCTGAAGTCCTCTGGTTGGCTAGGGTGCGGTTTTTTGGGGACTGGAACTATGCAGGATGTCTTCCACAGGGAGGGCACCTTCCCCTGGCGAAGGCTCATGTCAAAGATGTGCAGGAGGGGCTCCCCCAGCTCAGCAGCACAGGTCTTTAACATCTTGGGACACACACCATCCGATCCAGCTGCTTTGTTGGGTGTTAGCCGCCTCAACTCCCTGCTGACATCCTGCCTGGTGATGGTGGGGGGAGGGGATCTGTGGTATTGTCCATGACCCCACCCTGTCTTCTGGGGATAGGTGTTGAGAGGGGAACAGGGCAGTTAGGAGACACATTAGCATTACAGTGAAACCTACTGAAGAACTGGCTAAACTGGTTTGCTCTGTCTGTGTCCCCCTCTGCTGTGCTGTGGGTCTTTTTGCAACCTGTGATGGTCTTCATCCCCTCCCAGACCTCCTCTCATGCTATTTGTTGGAGTTTCTGCTCCACCTTTCTGCTGTAAGCATCCTTTGCCTCTTGCAGACGGACCTTGAGTTCCCTCTGTGCCTGCTTCCTCTCCTCCCTGTCTCCATCTCTGAACACCCTCCCCTTTCTGTTGAGGACATCCTTGATGTTGCTTGTTATCCCGGATTTTTTGCTGGGGAAGCAACGCACAGTCTTTATAGGGAGGACAGTGTCTCTGCAAAAGTTCAGGTAGTCTGTGATGCAGTGTATACCCCCTCGATGTCCTCGCTGTGCGGTTCCTGCAGTATGCTCCAGTTGGTGGTCCTCAAAACAGTCCCTCAGAGCCTCTTCTGCCTCAGGAGACCACTCCTGAAGGAGCGGGTGGTTGTAGGTTGGCTCTGAATCTTGGGAGTGTACTGGGGCTGGAGAAAAAACAGGTATGATCTGACTCCCAGTGGGGGAGGAGGGGTGGCTGTGTATGCCTCATTACAGTTAGCATAGAGGAGATCTATTGTCCTGTTCAGCCTGGTGGGACAATTCACAAACTGATAAAAATCCTGCAGTGTATTGTCCAGTGAAACATGGTTAAAATCCCCAGAAATGAAAATGAAGGCCTCAGGGTGCTGCGTTTGGAGCCTGGACACAACGGAGTGGATGATGTCACAAGCAGTGTCCGCGTGCACTCGCGGAGGAATGTAAACAATGATGGCGATAGTGTGAGAGAATTCTTTCGGCATGTAAAACAGCCGTAGACTCACCGCTAACAGTTCTGTGTCCCGGGCGCAGATCGTCTCCTTCACCGTAACATGCCCTGGGTTGCACCATCTGTTGTTGACATACAGCGCGAGTCCCCCTCCTTTCTTCTTGCCACTTTGTTTACAGTCCTGGTCCGCTCTCACAATGTGGAATCCAGGTGGCTTCACGTTAGCATCGGGTGTGCTGCTGCTCAGCCATGTCTCTGTGAGACACATAAGGCTGCACACTCTGTATGTCTGCTGGGTTCGTACGAGGGCAGCCAGCTTGTCGGTCTTGTTGGTAAGTGAGCTGAAATTCCCCATAAGTACTGAGGAAACAGCAGGCTTGTACCTCCACCGCTTTGCCCGGAGCTTAGCTTTCAGCTTATATGTAGCAGCTTTTATAATAGTGTGTGATACTTTTAGCAAATTATCTCATTTTTTTCCTAAGGAACCAGAGATGCCTTAAAACTGTGTTAACAACGCAGATAACATCTGTTAGTGGTGACGTAATATTAGCATCACAAAAGCGTAGTATAACTGCTGTTTTGAAAAAGGCATATCATCTTTGTTTTGGATGCTAAACAGCGGGACAAGAGTTGGGGCACACATTATTGTTTTAACACATGTGCAACTAATCTTCATCAGTAGATGCTTTTCCATTGATCCTCAAATTGCACAAATATAAATTGTGCATTAAAATTTGCCTAATGAAAAAATGACAATTTCGCCAAAACTCTCGTTTTTCAAATAAAAGTTTTTGCGCTGGCAAGAGGTGCTTTTTCAGGCATTGCGAAGTTGGTATATTACACAAAACTGCAATGGAAAGAACTTTTTCCCAACAACAGTCATGTGAACAAAAAAACAGATGTTGATGGATGTTACAAAAAGCAAAGAAGAGCTACAAACAAACATGGCACGGTACATGTGGACACACCAGGAAACCAAAGCATTTTTAATTAGTACATGATAGAGAAGTAACAAGCATTCTCAACTCAAAACACCAGAGAAATGCAAGCATTTACCAGGACCTAGAGGGTGCTATGAGAGAAAAAGGTTACATCTGGCAATGTAATGTACTGCCTCATCAATTGTGTGCATAAAGCCTGGAACACACCATACACACACCTGTGAACAGTGGTTCTGCTAACTCCAAGGTCTCAGCCACTACCTTGTACTCTGCGCAGATAGCCAGTTGTGAACAGCGATGGCAATGTGCTTATTGGCAGGAACTGGCTGCCTTGGATACGCTCAGTATGGTGCTACAAGCAGTCTCAGCACATCACATAATGCCTCAAAAGTTGCCTGGGTCATCCTGAAATTCTGAATCCACAGTTCCTCTGTGAAATCTTCAACTGTCACTTACCAAAAATGCCCCATTCATTGCTGCTCCCAGGTGGAAGGGGCTTGACGCGCCACCACCTCAATAAGATGGCTTTAAAGTCTAATTATGAATGCCAGAACCATTGTAGAAATGTGAATATATCTGTAAATAAACATGATATTTATGCTCGTCGCCATGTTTGTGGAGTGACTTATCGTTACATCTTGCGATAATAAATAAACAAATGATCGCATTTGTGATTTAATGGAAAAACCAACATTATGCACTTGTGTTTTTTCACATTAGTAAAGATAGGTAACACCGCATGAAAAGTAGGGTTTTTGTCAGTTAACATCACTGTAAATTGCTTTGAAACTTCAAATTAACACCTACTAGTGGGAATTTAAAGTCAGCACAGAAAATTCTTTCTAACTGCCTGGAATTGCCATGAATTCCCAACCTCTGGTTAGAGAGCTTTGCCAATAACCCCTCCCCTAGCCCCTTGGGCTATGTGAGGTTTTCATATGTAAATGGTCCTGCTGTGAGGTATACAAATGCAAACAGAGTTGTACATGACACAGCAGTTTACAGTGGAGGTGAGACAACAACTCATTGACTTGAATACCAGGCAGACACAGCTGGATGACCGACCAGACTGTGGCTGTGGACAAGAACCAAAAAAAGCCTTGTGCACAATCCAAAAATTGTGGTAAGTACATATTCAATTAGTTATTATTAGATGTGTGCTGTGTGGGTAGGAATTTTATCTTTGTGTGACTTTCTTAGTTGATTGCACAGTGTATGATAGTGTGGTTTTACTTGTAGAACTGATTAAAGTAATGAATCTGTCACACTGACCTGCTTGAACCTGGAGGCGTTTGTTCCCCAAAGTGACTTAGTTTTTGTCTTGTATTTTTTTAAGAAGGTGTGCGCCATCTGCAAAACAGTGAAAGAAACAACAGACTGTATGAATCAGAGCAAGGGTAAGATTTTAAAGAGCCTAGATCCATTCTGCTCTGTAGAAGTAAATGTATGCCTTTTCTGAACTATTTCTATTTTGTTTTCACAGACTGAGCTCGCCCCACAATGAAGCAGTGACGTCTCATTTAATGGCAGCTCGAGCTGCAAGTCCAGGCTTGAATGGAGTAGAAAGTGGAGTCCTGTTGATTAAGAAACTTTAATAGTTTTTTTGTGTTTTGCTTCTCTATTGTTATAATCTTATGCATCTATTTTTTTTTTTACTCTTCCTAACTTTTATGTTTAATTCCAGTGGCCTGTAAGACATAATGAAACAGTTTGATGGAACTACACACACAGCCAACCAGATCTTGCAGTCCAGGCAGAAGCCATGAAAATTTCAGCCCACAGCAGAGAATAAAGACAGTAAGACTTTATAAGAACCTGTGTTTAATTTTAATCATCACAAACACCACACTCAAACTATTCTGTTAGCCTCACAGTGCAGCACTGATTTAGTTCTGTCTTTACAGCAGCTAGAGGCAAAGAGGGGTGAACTGGCCAACAAGGACGGGATTTTTGGAGGGGGGTCACAATTGATATGATGTCCGATGAAGAAGATGGCACTGCTGATGGGACATATGGATGACTGTAATTCCTCCATCCTTCCAGAGTCTGGAGCTCTCTAACCTTTGTGCTGCACTCCAACAGACACTACAGCAGAACCAACATATGTTCCTACCCACCACAGAAGACTGGGACCGGACCACCCTCAGAGAAGCTGGCACTAACACTTATCTGATGTGATGTCTTTAGGTCAAAGACATAATTTATTTCATAAGTTGTATAAATGCTTCATAAGTTACAATAAGTTAACAATAGCTAAATAATATGCTAAATCTATGTTAAAATCTGTTAAAATGCAGTTGGCTTAAGAATTGATAGGAGTGAAATGTCACCTCCTTAAGGATCTTTGTGTTTGCTGTGCGCTAAGGTTGTATACAGAGTGAGCACTCTTTTGCTAGAGATGATGTTTGATGTATATTTGCCGTTCGCTATTTCTCTGCAGTTAAAGTTCAGAGAAACTTGTGTATGCTAAGTGTGCTCTACTACTCTGTGCCTTGGAAATTTTCATCGTTTGTAAGTGTATATATCCGAAAACAATATTAAGTTCTAGATGTTGGTTGATTCAAACTGTTCTGTGAACATGTAATGAAGCTAATATTTATGCTATTCAAGCTAGCGATGTGAGTGCATTATGTGTGTAGCGTAATTAATAACCATCTGTTAGTAATTTAAGTTGTATGTATTTGTATGTTGCAGTTACAAAACGTTAAAGAAAAAGTCAAGTAAAGGAGAACCTCCAAATCAGAAAAGAAAGCCTTGTTTGGACTCTACTTTATTTTTGTTAGCTGGCTGTAGCTGCACAGTCACATGTTGTGAGGACAGCACATCTGACTTTGACTTACTTTTTAAATTCTAAGTTAGTTTTAATTTGAAAATGTTGTAATTTTTAATTATTCTAAAAGTTTGTTTTAATTCGAAAGTGTTGGCCCTGTTTTCTTAAATATGTAAGTCTGCATTTTATTAAAGCTTGTCTTTATTTTTTAACATGATCTTGGCAGTCGTGTTCTTTCTCATTCTCAGTTGATATTGGTGGTGATGTTTTCAGTATGTGAATTATTACCCTGCAAAATAAATAAATACTTAAATAATAAAACATTATTATTATTATTATTATTATTATTATTATTATTATTATATTTTTAATGGGTGGGGCATATTATAATGCTGCACAGATGACCAATCCACATGTGAGCTGTCCTTTGTGGTAACATCCAATGGGTTGCTATAAAAAGAAAAAAAAAAAACATCCAATGGCTGTTTCTGATGCAGACATGGCAAGCGCCAGTGACATTCAAATGTAAATTAGGGCCATTCACACCTCTGCTGTGATGCATTTACCCCCGCACCCACCGCCTCCCTGTTCACTCCGTTTCTGGAAGTTTTGGCATAGCTGTGAACTTCTCTGTAAACTCGCGATAATTACCAGGAATCTTTGAAGTTGGTGGGCTTTTACGGGGGCCGATAATCTGGTTTTTCATGCAGTGAAAGTTTTGTGCATGGACTAATGGAAAAAGCAACTACTGGCTCAACAATAAAAGAAATCTATGCCTTTTGCAGTTCAATGACTTGGCGAGAACCAACACATCACAGTAGTGATTGCTGTTTTTGTATGGTTCCCCCAAGTGGTGTAGTCTATGTGCTACGCAGGTATATACCGTATACTCACTAGAATAGGTCCCAAATTTCTTTATAACCACTGAAAATTGCGCAAAGATACGTATCAGCATGGTTTTATGACATACTTTCACTTCCTGTTCATAAATTTGCCAACTCTGTTATGAAGCAGGACACTTTTGGACCATAGGGGCTTCTGTTTGGGAGTGACGTAGACCTGACGTTAACTAATAAGGAATCAGTGATGTGTATGGCAGACACCAGTCAACAAATTGAATTGGTCCAACAGCATTTTCGCTTTTGTTTCCAGTATCTGCGCTCTCTTACTAAAGAATCCAATATAAGTCCATACACAGCAGCTTTACCTGATGGTAGGGAAGGGGAGCCTGCTGACACGGTTGTTGTACAGTTACTGCTATTGTAACAGCAGGTGATTGGCAAATTGAATTATATCCAAAAGTAGCTAACTGGTGGTTTGGTTGAAATGGAGGAGGTGTGGCTGCTGCTGCTCTGTGTGTGTGTGTGTGTGTGTGTGTGTGTGTGTGTGTGTGTGTGTGCCTGCGTGCACGTGTTGTAGATGAGAACTGGACCTGACCAGCCTTGTGGAGAGTCAGACAAGGGAATTTAAAAACAGGCATCCTTTGAGTGGCGCAACGGAAAGTTAGTTAAATACTAGACAGCATTTAAAGCTGATAGAAACAATTTAAATGTGCAAAGTTAATATCATATTCAAATGTTAATATAGTTCATTCATAAAATTGTTAATCAAAATGAAATTAATTCATTGTCATCTTAAAGGGCGATTAATTAAGACACCATGTACACCATTAAATGACTAACTGATAGGTTAGATATAGTCACATAATTCAGCTATTGAGAGAGTGGAATTTTTGCCTCCGTTTGTCTATTTTGTTTTTAGTCATGGCTGAATATTGCAAAACGTTCATTAACCTATAAAGACACAAACATCCATCACCGACCAAACCATCTACTGATCTAAACTGTTTTATAACTGTTGATACATTAATCCTAGCAATACATGTAAATAATCGGTGTAAAATACATCAAATTCATCTTTTCATGTTCATCAGATATGACCTATTTGGACGTTCAGAGGCCCCTTAGTACCATGGAAACACCATCATCTTCTACAACATGATTCACTAGTGAAGCCATGACACTGGATGAAGACACTTGTTTTATGTTAGTAATGATATATGTACTGAAGAAGTCACTTTCTCCTCAGTTTCTCTCTGTTTTAATATAATAACCATCAACTTTAATCTGAGCTTTTATGAACATCTAGATGATCAGTGAAATAGATATTGGAAAATACCTTTATACTGATAAAATACAAAATACAGAAGATTTTTGTTCACCTCCAGGTTGTGCTATCTGCGGTTGCAACAAAATCAGCTAGCATCCTTACAGAGAAAGGGGTGTCTACATCTGAGGAGCATACTTCTTTATTTGAAACTTATTTGTCTTGTCCAGCTGTTAATGACTGTTACACATCTTGTGTTGCTTACAATACATTTACATTTCGATAATACATGACCAGTCTTTCATGATCTCAATTATGTTTAGACGCATACTTTATGAGTTAATGAGCGTGGTGGTTCTTGTGTGAGGCTGTTTTGGAGCGGCTGCTGCTCTGGGAGTGGTGCTGTGGGGCAGATGTTGGTCCAGGACAGGGGTGTACAAGGCTGGGAGGGGAAAAATCAG